>NC_070594.1:29349552-29352052 GCF_027409825.1 Scomber japonicus | reverse complement strand
GCTTTATTCGTCTGTTCTCAGCAAGTTCATGCAACTTTAATCACTGAATCATTTATTCTATTTGGAAATACACTAAAACACTCAGATATATCAGAATTCATCACATTGAACTAATTGTGTTTAGAAATCAACCTTTCTATGGGTTCTGCTACGAGACTGTATTACAACTAACTTTTTATGGCTTTATTCGTCTATTCTCAGCAAGTTAATGCAACTAATCACTGAATCATTTATTCTATTTGGAAATACACTAAAACACTCAGATATTTCAGAATTCATCACATTGAACTAATTGTGTTTAGAAATCAACCTTTCTTTGGGTTCTGCTAATAGAATGGATTACAACTAACTTTTTATGGCTTTATTCGTCTGTTCTCAGCAAGTTCATGCAACTAATCACGGACTCACTTCTTCTCTTTGGATATACACTAAAACACTCAGACAGTTCAGAATTCATCATGTTGAACTAATTGTGTTTAGAAATCAACCTCTACATGGCTTCTGCTAAGAGCATGGATTACAACTAACTTTTTATGGCTTTATTCGACTATTCTCAGCAAGTTCATGCAACTAATCACTGACTCACTTATTGTCTTTGGACATACACTAAAACACTCAGATATATCAGAATTCATCACATTGAACTAATTGTGTTTAGAAATCAACCTTTCTATGGGTTCTGCTACGAGACTGTATTACAACTAACTTTTTATGGCTTTATTCGTCTGTTCTCAGCAAGTTCATGCAACTTTAATCACTGAATCATTTATTCTATTTGGAAATACACTAAAACACTCAGATATATCAGAATTCATCACATTGAACTAATTGTGTTTAGAAATCAACCTTTCTATGGGTTCTGCTACGAGACTGTATTACAACTAACTTTTTATGGCTTTATTCGTCTATTCTCAGCAAGTTAATGCAACTAATCACTGAATCATTTATTCTATTTGGAAATACACTAAAACACTCAGATATTTCAGAATTCATCACATTGAACTAATTGTGTTTAGAAATCAACCTTTCTTTGGGTTCTGCTAATAGAATGGATTACAACTAACTTTTTATGGCTTTATTCGTCTGTTCTCAGCAAGTTCATGCAACTAATCACGGACTCACTTCTTCTCTTTGGATATACACTAAAACACTCAGACAGTTCAGAATTCATCATGTTGAACTAATTGTGTTTAGAAATCAACCTCTACATGGCTTCTGCTAAGAGCATGGATTAAAACTAACTTTTTATGGCTTAATTCGTCTGTTCTCAGCAAGTTCATGCAACTAATCACTGAATCATTTATTCTATTTGGAAATACACTAAAACACTCAGATATATCAGAATTCATCACATTGAACTAATTGTGTTTATAAATCAACCTGTCTATGGGTTCTGCTACGAGACTGTATTACAACTAACTTTTTATGGCTTTATTCGTCTATTCTCAGCAAGACCATGCAACTAATCACTGAATCATTTATTCTCTTTGGACATACACTAAAACACTCAGATATTTCAGAATTAATCACATTGAACTAATTGTGTTTATAAATCAACCTTTCTATGGGTTCTGCTACGAGACTGTATTACAACTAACTTTTTATGGCTTTATTCGTCTGTTCTCAGCAAGTGCGTGCAACTAATCACTGACTCACTTCTTCTCTTTGGATATACACTAAAACACTCAGACAGTTCAGAATTCATCATATTGAACTAATTGTGTTTAGAAATCAACCTCTACATGGCTTCTGCTAAGAGCATGGATTAAAACTAACTTTTTATGGCTTAATTCGTCTGTTCTCAGCAAGTTCATGCAACTAATCACTGAATCATTTATTCTATTTGGAAATACACTAAAACACTCAGATATATCAGAATTCATCACATTGAACTAATTGTGTTTAGAAATCAACCTTTCTATGGGTTCTGCTAAGAGAATGTATTACAACTAACTTTTTATGGCTTTATTCGTCTGTTCTCAGCAAGTGCATGCAATTTATCGCTGACTCACTTATTGTCTTTGTACATACACTAAAACACTCAGATATTTCAGAATTCATCACATTTAACTAATTGTATTTAGAAATCAACCTTTCTATGGGTTCTGCTAATAGAATGGATTACAACTAACTTTTTATGGCTTTATTCGTCTATTCTCAGCAAGTGCATGCAATTTATCGCTGGATCACTTATTGTCTTTGGACATACACTAAAACACTCAGATATTTCAGAATTCACCACATTGAACTAATTGTGTTTAGACATCAACCTTTCTATGGGTTCTGCTACGAGACTGTATTACAACTAACTTTTTATGGCTTTATTCGTCTGTTCTCAGCAAGTTCATGCAACTAATCACTGAATCATTTATTCTATTTGGAAATACACTAAAACACTCAGATATATCAGAATTCATCACATTGAACTAATTGTGTTTAGAAATCAACCTTTCTATGGGTTCTGCTACGAGACTGTATTACAACTAACTTTTTATGGCTT
>NC_070594.1:29159552-29304552 GCF_027409825.1 Scomber japonicus | reverse complement strand
GCGGACAGTTTAAAAGTTCATAAAAATCAGGAGTGAGCTGAAAACAGTGAAGCTCAGAAGTATAGAAACAAGCTGCAGTTGCTCCAATCAGCCACTGAGTGTCGCTGTCCGGCCACTCTGTAGGAGACATTCAGGGACGCTGCTGAAGCGCTGGAGACCAGAGGTTCTTATTTCGTTTATTCACATAGATAGATAGATAGATAGATAGATAGATAGATAGATAGATAGATAGATAGATAGATAGATAGATAGATAGATAGACATTTTTGTTTGAGTGTGTCTGTGTGTGTGTGAAGGTCTGCCAGGTGCCTTTCAAAGTAAAGATTAAAGAAATAGTAATCATTTAGTCTAATGAAATTAATATAGATAAGATAGATAGATAATATAGATAATATATATATATATATATATATATATATATATAGATAGATAGATAGATAAATAGATAAATAGATAGATAGATAGATAGATAGATAGATATATAGATAGAAGTAATGCGTTACTCTATTTCTCACATGTTAAAAGACAGTCATTAAACTGAAATATACAATATTAATAACACACATTAACAGCTCATCTTGCTGCGGACAGTTTAAAAGTTCATAAAAATCAGGAGTGAGCTGAAAACAGTGAAGCTCAGAAGTATAGAAACAAGCTGCAGTTGCTCCAATCAGCCACTGAGTGTCGCTGTCCGGCCACTCTGTAGGAGGCATTCAGGGACGCTGCTGAAGCGCTGGAGACCAGAGGTTCTTATTTCGTTTATTCACATAGATAGATAGATAGATAAATAGATAGATAGATAGATAGATAGATAGATAGATAGATAGATAGATAGATAGATAGATAGATAGATAGATAGATAGATAGATAGATAGATGTAAGGGTTCTGTCTTTTGTGGTCATGTGCGTGTGTGTGTGTGTGAAGGTCTGCCACACACAGACATACATCTATGTGTGTTAAGCAATAAAGGCTGTTTTCTAAACAAAAACAGTTCTGCATTTTGTAGGATTTGTGTGTATTTTCAGAAAGAATAAGTGATTCAGTGGGCATTTGCATGAACTTGCTGAGAAAAGACAAATTAAGCAATAAAAGGCCGTTCTCTTAACAGAAGTGCTAGAAAGGCTGTTTTCTTAACAGAAACAGTTTGCCCTGTATTCTGATTCGTATCTACAGGGGGAAATGCGGCATGTAATTCAGTTGTACAGTTTTTAATTTGATGTCTTTGAGATCAGGCGCAGTTTACTGTTAACTTTCCTATAGCCACATTAGAGGTGAACTGACTTACTCCAAATGCAATACCAATAGGAAACTACTGCTGCTGCTTCACATTAAAAAAGTCCAACCGGTTAAATATATGCAGATTTTTATAGCAAAGCAGTGTTGGACTTTAGCCTTCTTTACTAACTAATCTTACACTATGTGTGAGCTGAGTCCGCGTGTTCGTTTAATAAAGCAAATAGGAGAAGATATTCGGTCTCAATATGCCATTTATTTAGCAGTAAATGAACAAAGCATACAGAGCTCTGGGTCAAGATTTTCCTATCCCTGACAAACAACAAAGTGTGTCAGTTCACGAAGTCTGACTGACTGCTCTCCCTGACCCAGTCTTATATGCATTACAAAATGTTTATGCAATGTATAATGTGTTGTCTTCTGATTGGCTGTTTATTTGACTCCATCCTTGCATCCTCATATTCCAGGATCTTCTGACTTCACGTGACTCCATCCGACCTCCTCGAACAGCGTCCGATATAATGAGATATTTCCTGTTTGAAACTTATAGAACGCAAAGCATCCTATATCTTATGCCTTCAGAGCGATAGCCCTCCTTGTTATTTTCATATTTTCTTTGCATTCAGAGACAAGTAGTTCTTTGTCATAGTTAATACATACTGGTAATCACAAGTCTTTGCAAAAGTTCAACTCTCTTCCATGCTTTTCCACTCAACACACAACTTATTGTTTTCATAATATCACACACAGCACCACATTATCATATGAAGCAAATAATAAGATACTTCATCCCATTAGCTGATACTTTAACATTTATCAATTCATAGCATATATTTACAGCAGCAACAGGAAATGCATTGTTTTTGTCACCATAGTTACCACCTATGTGATGACTTCTGTATTTTCTGGGTGTTTTTGTGTATTTCCAGATAGAATAAGTGATTCATTTACTCACTCCAAATGCAATACCAATATTTCCTACTGCTGCTAGATTACAGTTTTTCTCTATTGCCAAAACACAAAACCCAGTACTCTAAACCAAATGACCAGTTGCCTAAACACATTTAGTAAAACTACCCCCTTTTTGCCACAACCACAAACACAATTCACCTGTAGACACTGTTCACAAAACCCATCCCCTTTTTCTCAAAACTCTAAACACATTTTGCCGTGCTAAAACACATTTTGCATATAACTCTGCTCCAATATGCATTGTGAAGCTCATGTGATGCAAAATGCTACCCACAATCAGCAAAACTTGAACACAATGAACATACCTGGTGTCAATCAGTAAACACAACGACTCATAATTGAAAACACCTATTGCAAATGATGTGACCACACCTATATAAGTCAGTACAGTTTGCTGAAGGTTCAAAAACAAAAATGGATGATCAAGACAGAAGAAAAGGAGTTCGTGTCAGAGGAGGGAGAGGAGTTCGTGTCAGAGGAGCGGGCCGAGGAGGGAGAGGAGCAGGTCAAGGAGGGAGAGGAGCAGGCCGTGGAGGGAGAGGAGCAGGCCGAGGAGGGAGAGGAGCAGGTCGAGGAGGGAGAGGAGCGGGCCGAGGAGTGGGCCAAAGAGGGCGAGAAGCAGTCCAAAGAGGAGCAGGCCAAGGAGGAAGAGGAAAAGGAGGGCAAGCAAGACAACGCATTTTCATTACAGATGAAATGAGAGCAACAGTCATTGACCACGTCATTGTCCACGGCATGACATGACTCATTTTGCATTGAGTTGTGATATTACTGCATTTTCTGCATTATGTAACTATTCCCATGAAATGCACAAATCTATAGTAAATGCCCAAAACATATTTGAGAATAAATAAGGGTTGCTCAAATGCATCCTGGCAGTTGTGAAACTGTAAAAAGAACAGTCTCACACTGTGACAATTGTGTTTTCAATTTTTTTGGTAATGTAGTTAATTATGCTCAGTAGTGTTTACATTTTTGCAGGCCTTGAGTGGTATTTTGGTGTCAGAGTTTGCTTTTGAGCATATGAGCAACTGTTTTGGTGTGATGAGTTTGCTTTTGAGCATATGAGGATCTGTTTTGGTGCGATGAGTTTGCTTTTGAGCATATGAGCAACTGTTTTGGTGTGATGAGTTTGCTTTTGAGCATATGAGCATCTGTTTTGGTGTGATGGGTTGGTTTTGAAAAGAAACTGTGAGGTTTAGTGTACGTAGCTTTAGAAAAGTGTTTTGTGTTTAGAGTTTTGTGAAAAGTGAGGGCAGTATCGTGAAATGTGTTTAAGCAATAGAGAAAAACTGTAAAAGCGTTCAACTGGGTAAATATATGCTGATTTTTAAAGTGAAGCAGGAACAGGAAATACATTGTATTTGTCACCATAGTTACCACCAAAAGTGATAGTTGATTATAAATGTGTCTAAAATAATCATTTTCGACAGGCTTCCTTAAAATGCGGTCAGTTTTGTTGGTTGTTCTGCAAACAGATACCGAGTTGCCTTTTTTAGCTGCCTGATAAGTGTTTGCTGTATTATTAAATTGCACTTGCCAAATTAACCAGGACTGAAATCTTAAGGATTACAATCTCCTTGCACATTGTTCCATATGATGACTGTTTGAACTTCATGTGCAGAATGATGTATGAGTTAGATGGCTGTTTTCACATTAATTTGCTGAAGCATGAAAGTTTGTCTGTACTCACCTTAAATCTCAGTTTCAGATTTGCAGGTACAGCAACTTGATTGGCTGAGCTCGACATGATCACGGACAGCAGAGAGCTTCGTCAAAA
This sequence comes from Scomber japonicus, assembly GCF_027409825.1. NCBI lineage: Eukaryota > Metazoa > Chordata > Actinopteri > Scombriformes > Scombridae > Scomber > Scomber japonicus. The sequence goes on along the minus strand of NC_070594.1, from coordinate 29,300,566 downwards.
GTGTGAGGAATTGGGACAGAGAAGACGTACACAAACAGAGGTCCAAGGATGACACGCAAATTCGTGAAGCGTTCCTCATTTCTGACTTTTTTCTCACTTATTTACAAATAGTTATGAGGTTACAAATTACAAACCGGGGAAACAGTGAAGCTCAGTGGCGGTAGCGTTGCTTTACAGAGCATGTGGAGTGTCTCACTTAACACAAGCAAATATCTTTAATAAACTAATAAAAACAGCACAAAAAAACTACAATAAAACTTCCTAAAAACATGTTTCCTGTTTTATTGTTTCTGTGGATCAAAACACTTTCCGTTTGTGTCTGTATGTGTCAGTCGCAGTACAGCAGCCAGTTGGAGACATTTCAAGCATTACACAGTCACTTTTCAAATAAAAAAATTCACCTAAACTTACCATTTCCTCCATTGTGTCTGTTCACTGTTGAGCAGTTCGTGTACAGAGCTGCTTTATTTCAATAGTCTCCACAGACTGTCAAATAAAAACTCAACAATAGGCCTACATCTCTTAATGCGTTACTCTACTTCTCACATGTTAAAAGACAGTCATTAAACTGAAATATACAACATTAATAACACACATTAACAGCTCATCTTGCTGCGGACAGTGTAAAAGTTCATAAAAATCAGGAGTGAGCTGAAAACAGTGAAGTTCAGAAGTATAGAAACAAGCTGCAGTTGCTCCAATCAGCCACTGAGTGTCGCTGTCCGGCCACTCTGTAGGAGGCATTCAGGGACGCTGCTGAAGCGCTGGAGACCAGAGGTTCTTATTTCGTTTATTCATTCATTATTATATAAAGTAGAATATATAGGCTGTGTCTCAATTTGGACCCAACTGCGAGGCTGCATCCTCGAAGGACGCGGCCTTTGCGGCCTTCGAAGGATGCAGCCTTGAGGAACCTCCGAAGGACGCATCAACCGTTGTTAAATGAGACGGTCTAGCCTTCGAGGCATTTCCTGGTTGCGTCACCAGCTGTTCCCGCCCATAAGACGAGAAAGACGTCTCGACCGAAAAGACGGTGAAAAAGCTGACAAAATTATAAGAGAGAAGAAAGGAGAAGAATAAAGGAAAGGAGAAGAAAGAAGGAAAACACACAAGAAAGAAAGAAAGAAAGAAGAAGAAAGAAGGAAAACACACAAGAAAGAAAGAAGGAAAACACACAAGAGAAAGAATAATAAAATAATAATAATCTGTAAATAGTTATTTCTGATGTAATTTTGTAAATAGTGAAATGTTTCATCACTTGATAATAAAAGAAAATATTTAATCCCTTGTTCTTCCTGAACAGTAGCACTTTATGCAACCCTGTTATAAATTGTACTGAAGTTGTAAATACTAAATGGAATAGTCGTGTAACAATGAACAATATTTTTTATTTAAAACATCAAAATCTTCACAATCAAATAAAAAATAAAGAAAAATCATAAATAAACACAGTTCATAAATAAAATCAAATTAAACACATCTATATAGATGTATATTTATTTTTCCAGGAGAGAGAAGAGCCTCTCCATCCTGTCTTTCCCCTCCTGCTCCCTCCTCTCCTCTGCCTCATTTTGCCTTCTCATGTCCTCCTTTATGAGGTCAAGGAGGTCATCCTCCCTCCTCCTCTTCCTCCTGGGCCCTGGCTGGTCCTCCTCCTCCTCCTCCTCCTCCTCCTCCTCCTCTTCACTCTCCTGCTCACCCACTGCGGCACTTGGCCCTGGTGTGTCCTCACGGATGGAGGCAATGAGGACAGGGGGGGCAATAGATGGCCTCTGCCCCAGTACCTCATCCATGAGGACAAACCACGGCCAAGTGCCAGCAGTGGGCTTGCCGCTGGCCCCCTCCCCTGTCCCTGGATATTTGCAATCCTAAGGCAGTGGAAATCAATCATGTCAGCAATTTTCAGCAAAAGTATTTAGTAACAGTAAAACTAATCCAAACCTGTAGGCTACCTACTTTATATATATATTTTTAAATTGTCCCATTTTTTTTTGGCCTGGTAGGGCTGGACCTTCCCCTCCAGCCCAATCTTTTCCAGTATTGCTCTAAACACAGAGGGAAGCAAGAGAAAAGGTAAACACAAGATCACATCAACACAGGGATGCAAAGATGTACAAAAATGGACATCAGCCTTACCTCCATCCCGCCGTGGCGGAGTTTTTGGCCCCCGTGAATAGATGGTCATTTTCCCCTCTTTGTTCAATCAGGAGCTCGGTTTGCTCCTTGCTCCCTAAAACAAAAATAAAACAAAATGTAATGTAAAACATGTTTTTTTTTACTATGTCAACAGACAAAAGGGTTCTAATATAGCAAAAAAGTATAATAATAATGATAATAATGAAGTATAACATATAATAGTGATAATCCCAAACGTAGCTCTTTATTAAAATCTAAATTTGTTCATCTTAGTCCATTTATATATATATAAATATATATATACATAAGATATAAGTCAAGTAATAAAATATAAGTAATTAGTAAAAGTATAAAAGTATAAGTAGTAATAAGTCAAAATAATTAAATAAAACAAACCAATACTTACACTTGAATGAAAAGTCTTCACCTGTTGGTGTCGTCATTGTTGTGTTTTCGCGGCACTGAACAGCGCCGCGCAAAGGATCTTGGGATTTGGGAGGATAGTAGCGATGCATCCTCGAAAAAGAGGGAAAAGAAGGCCGCATTTCAAGGCTGCATTTGAAGGAGTCTTCGAATTGGGACAGCCTTCGCGCGGAGTTGTGACGTAATCGGCCTCGAAATGCGCACTTCGAGGATGCAGCCTCGCAATTTGGACCAAATTGGGACACAGCCATAGTGTGACGTCCCTCTCTCCCTTTTTCCTTGGGCTTCTTGGCTCAGGAGCCAGTGGGTGGGACTAGAGGACGTCAGGGAAACTACCTACACCTGTGTAGTTTAGGCCTCAGCCTATTTAGCTGGCTGCTTTGTAATTACTTGCTCTCTTCTCTTCCTTCCAGGCCTCCACCAACCAGATGGGTTAGACTTTTGGGTTTCGGTTGAGTTGGCACATATCGCACCACACATTTCACTCATCCACACACTGCATTCATGACGGATATAACTGATTATTTACTGGTTATTTAACTTATGTTTGTAATAAATATTATTTTAGATACGTGTTGTCATGTGTGATTCCCATTTCTGTTATGGACTTTGAGCCAGTTCGTAACAAATGGGGGCTTGTCTAAACTTTGTCTTGCTAAGGTTAAAAGCGTAATGTGATTATGACATGATTTTTGTGAGACTGGTTGTCTGACTGATTTGCTTACAGCCTTAGGCATGCTGTTTTCACATGGCATTTGAATAGGCCTTGGTAGCATGTATTGTGTTGCCAATGTGTATGGGTTTCACACATGAATTTGTTTGTTCTTCCATAGATTCTGGTTGTGGGGTTGGAAATAGAGGAGTAGCATTTGTGCCCTGTTTGAGTTTTATTCAGTTAACTTTTGTTTTGTTTTTAGTTCAACTGATCTGCATTTGGTAAGTGTTTAGCCTTTTTAATTGCAATGCCTGGATTGGGATAGCCATTTTTGTTGACTCATGGATCCCCAGTTAGGTTTAAGTGGCTTTTTCCCATTAGGGGATTGGTCATGTACATACTTAATGTGGCTGCAAACGTGGGTAGAGCAGTTGTCTCGGGAGCACGTCCCTGGATGCGGAGGGGTCGCTGGTTTTCCAGTTGCTCTTCTGCCCCAGTGGTTTGCAGTGCATAAGAACCCCCCACAAGTAGTGGCACGAAGACTAGGGTTGAGTGGAGTTAGATAGTTTTGGTGGCAGTTAGATAGGGTTGGGGAAGGTCTGGTTGTGATCATGGCTGTCCCATACCTTGTATTGTACTTATGGTGCCAGCACTAATGTTAAAAGTCTGTTTCTGTAGCCCACAGGCGTTGGTAATGGCTTGTTCTGTGCTTTTGTACCTGAAACTTGCACATGCTTTCCAAATTCAATAATGCCAATATGTCTCAATATAAAGTGGTGGTTGCTAGGAACTGGCCAAAGGAACATGCTTTAGTGTTAAATGGATCAGGTATACTTTAGGACTAACATATACCCAATTTGGTTTGGAAATGGAACTGGATTTTATGACAGTGAGACTGTTATTTGGAATGTGGAGTCTGTCAGCTTTGGTAGAAGATACTACAGCTCATGCTGTTGTTTGTGCATGGGGTTTGTTGGTGTAGCAAGGTCCTCTTTGTGTTGGCACATGTGTCTCAGGACATTTTTGGTGGCTTGTTAGCCTTGGTGCTTTTGGTTGGAGGATCCTTTTGTATGTCTACTTTGGTTTGGTATCTTCTGTTCCAGTGTTGTGGTTTGGATAGCTGGGATTTGTAAGGGCAAGACATTGATTTGTCTAGCTGCAGATGACTTGGTGAATACTTGGGCATATTTGGGCTCAGGTGATTATCATAGACCATAGCTTCTCACTGTTTCCTGTGAAAAAAGTTTGCATAGCTGTTACAACTTTATATGTTGGACCTAAAGTTGTCTTGTTGCTTTGACATGTCTTCTGTTACACCTGTTCTCATTTAATCTGCCTCTTAATTTGCTCCTAAGGATCCAAGGTTGCTGAGGTGGTACCAGGTGACGGCTTGGCGCATGGAAGGTGTCAAAAGTATTTGGCCAAGTTGGTTTGTTTACAACACACTCACAATTGGAAGGCAGTTTGGTTTCAGTTAATGTTAAGTGACATTCTGCATTAAGTGGAATGGTTTACATGTCTTGGATGGTCAACCTGGAAGTTTTTAAGGGGGAGGGTGTGACGTCCCTCTCTCCCTTTTTCCTTGGGCTTCTTGGCTCAGGAGCCAGTGGGTGGGACTAGAGGACGTCAGGGAAACTACCTACACCTGTGTAGTTTAGGCCTCAGCCTATTTAGCTGGCTGCTTTGTAATTACTTGCTCTCTTCTCTTCCTTCCAGGCCTCCACCAACCAGATGGGTTAGACTTTTGGGTTTCGGTTGAGTTGGCACATATCGCACCACACATTTCACTCATCCACACACTGCATTCATGACGGATATAACTGATTAACATTGTTATTTAACTTATGTTTGTAATAAATATTATTTTAGATACGTGTTGTCATGTGTGATTCCCATTTCTGTTATGGACTTTGAGCCGGTTCGTAACAATAGACAAGGACACATACCAAAATAGAAATAACAGAAAAATAACCAACAAAATATTAATCATATATCACATATGGGACAGTGAAGCAACAGTACTGTAGTGATGGTTGATTTGGAAGATCTTTGACTCAATTAATATGAAAAGATTACGAGAAATTAGAAATGAAAAGCATCCGTCTACTGAAACAGCACACAGAACCCTTACATCTATTTATCTACTTACCTATCACCTCCATCATTTTAGAATCAATTAAAATCACAGCATTTTCTTTAAGCAATACAAAATCACACTGAGCTCCAATACTACAGTAAGAGCATGTCAACGATGTTCTCAGGTGAAAGGTCATTATGTGAGTGATAGCACCCAGATTAATTTTATGAGGCTAAATGATTATTAAAACTTCACACACACACATGCACACAAACCACAAAAGACAGAACTCTTACATTTATCTATCTATTGAGGTGTCTGTTCTACTTGGTTCTGTGACATTTAATGACATCCTGGGAGATCCTGTGTCACTTGAACAAACGTTTACTTAACCTAAAGTTAAAATTAGCCATAAAGGACAGAGGCTATTTTTTCAGACTGACCATTTGTTTAGAAGGTGGAGTTTCCTAGGAACTATATATATTGTTGAAATAATTGGAGTAGAGAGAGATTCAGATTGGGAGCAGGACTCTCTCAAGATTGGATGTTTGACACTGTTCTCTTCTGTAATAAAACTTTTCAAATTTACAAGTGAGACGTGTCAGCGGTGGTTTCCTTCTTCAACACATCAAGAATCTACCTATCAATAGAAACCTCAAAGATGGCGTTATCGGTTTGGGCGTGATTGTGATCTTTCTGCGTTCAGCGGTGGCTTCTGCGTGCTGGCTCCCGCATCTGGCCAGTCTTTACAAGGGTGAGTTTTTTCACTATATTTTTGCGCTGGCTGGCCCACTGAAGCTGCCAGTGGCGGTTTTTGCTATGGGTAATGTTGTGAATTCCCTGCTGTGGGGATTGCACGTCGCAGCAGAATGCTTCACGTACGGACTGATGTACTGTTTTTGCGCATGCGCATTGTGTTCAATAACTTCCAGTGTAGTTACCTTGTTGAGTTAATCCTCTGCTGATCATTATTGCTTCTTTTCATTCCCTTTTGTACTGTACAACAGTGTGCGTCGGTGATGATGTAAGTTACATAGTGAATGAATGTTGTTTATATTTCATGTGTGACGAGAGCTAATAATATTAGCAGGGTAGCATGCTCGTTTGCTTAGCGCTTAGCATGTGTTACTGAGCCCCATAGAATATGGACGGCCCGTCTGTCATGTAACTCAGTTAATTATCATACATTTATTTCCTGCTGTGAATGTCTATTTAGCGGTGTAGCTGTTGTTCATTGAAGCTGCTATTAACAGTGACCTGCCTGTAGCGTCAGGCCATTGTGTTAATGAATAATCATACAGTGCCTCCTACTGGCGATTTTCAATATGACACGTTACTCACGTCTGTTGTAATTTGTGTTATTCTATCATTAATGCTACTGCATAGTAAGTTAATTAATACTGTTTATTATTGTTGTCTTCTGCAGACATCACAAACCACACACACACACATACCTACGCATGTACTACAGTGTCCTGTTCAGTCGGATAGAGGTCAATAAAGTCATTAAAAGGAGAGAAGTTGCTGCGTCTTCTCTGACCGGAGGATTAGGCCAGTATATACACAGCCAGCGTATCATCACCGAAGCTGTTCCGTTACAGGCAATGTGGGCAACCGCCCAGGGCGCAATCTACTTGGGGGCGCACGAGCGCTCTCAAAAAAAAAAAGAAGGAAAGAAAAGTGCGTCCTCAAAAAAAAAAAAAAAAAAAAAAAATCGCCAGTTTTCTAGACTAATACCGCTCATTTCCACATCAAGTTGGTGCAGTGGGCGATGAGGCGCCCCTACTATCACGTCAACTTGCTGCAGAGAGTCACGTATACAGGTTGTGTGTGTCAGAAGATAAGGCAAAGGGGAGGGGGAGGGGGGGGGGGGGGTCAACTTGCGACTGCAGAGGCTGTGAGCAGGTTGTGTGTGAGTCTCACTCTCAGAGGAAAAGCAAGGGGGGGTGGGGTAGACTGACCTGTGATGATTATGATCCCAGGCCACACAACACTGCTTCCAAATAAATAGTAATACATTTATAAAATTAATACAGACCCGTTATAGCTACATGTAAGTTATTGGGTTATGTGAAAATGCAAAAAATAAATAAATAAAATGCAAAAAAAAAAAAAAAGTTTTACATACTATATTTCATTTATTCACCTTATTTTTATGTGGTGAAGGATTTGTGCAATTTACATTGGTGTTAACATACTACATGTCATTTATTTATCTTAATTTCTTTCGCTACTCTTGTTAACTTTTGTATTTAATAACATATGTAAAAAAATAACATAAATAGTTCAATATTCAATATTGTGCATGTGTTGGGGGGGGGGGGGGTCGGTCCGCCCAGGGTGCAAAACTAGCCTGGAAGCTGCTGTGTGTTCGCTGTTTTTGATCACACCATTAAAAAGAACTTGGTTATGGGGAAAGTTTTGATGTGCTGATGTTAGGGGTTATCCATCGTTTAAATTTATTATTTGTGTTTGCTGGCAACGCAAAAAGGGGGGAGTCCAGTAAAATAGAGTAGAATAAGAGAAGTAGAGTAGAATAAGAGAAATAGAGTAAGATAAGAGAAATAAGGAAATACGGTGGCAATCAGTATCATAAGTTTAGTTAGAAATGATATCGTGCGAGCGTCAAGTGTACGGCCTCACTGACTTGAACAGTAAGACACATACTTTTTAACGACTATGAGGAAATTGGCCTTAGATAAAGATGAAATAAAGGAAAAAAGGAATAAAAGGAAATAAGGAAAAAGCCCAACTTAGTAACATGAGTTTAGTTAAAAATTATATTGTGTGAGCGTCAAGTGGAAAGGCCTCAGCTGCTTGAACAGTAAGACACATATGTTTTAACTACTGTGTGAAAATTGGCTTTAGTGATTGGATTAAAGGGAAAAATTATTCAAAAATTACAACCTTGGGCCAAGGGGAATTTGGAACTTTGGAAAAAGAGATTAATTAAAGGAAAAGAAGGAAATAAGAGTTGAAAAGAGTAATAAAAAAGAAGAAGAAGAAGAAGAATAGGAATAAGGATAATAGAGAATAATAGGAATAGTGATAAAAAGGAAAAAGTTAGAAGCTGCAGTTACTTAGGGTTGTGATCACTAAAATTGTCTGTGTTTGTGTGTCTGTGTCTGTGGGAACTGGGTTCTTCTGTGTAAAGAAAAGACTGATATGATAGATATTGTATCAGGTATAGGAGTTTAGGATTTGAGAATAGGAGATTTAGCTAAAAATAATAGTATGTATATATACATATATATATATATATATATATGAATATATGAATATATGATATATAGTGATAAAATATATATGAGCTTTTCGTGGGGACTTTTTTAGTTAAAGGTCTATGAGCCCTGTTTAGGGGACTGAGAGTATAAATAAATCTGATGAGCCCCGGAAGAAGGACTTTCTATGCTAGGGAAACCTGAATGTTTATGGTCTCGACATAGTACGGATATAGGTCTTGTGAAGTCAGTCCAACCAGTGAAAATTGAACTTAGACCAGGGACTAGACCTCCTTGGAAGACTCAATATCCACTGAAAGAAGAGGCAATTCAAGGGATTGAACCACAAATTGAAAGACTTTTGAAAGCAGATGTTTTAAGGATAAATCAGAATCCTCAAAGCAACACGCCTTTGTTGCCAGTGACAAAGCAGGATGAATCTTATCGTATGGTACATGATTTGAGAGCGGTAAATGAAGTGGTAGCTCATTTTTCAGCAGAAGTGCCAGACCTGCATACTTTGTTAGCTCAAATTCCCCCAGATGCTACACATTTTACAGTATTGGATTTATGTGGTGCATTTTTCAGTGTTCCACTCAGTATAGAAAGTCAGGGTTTGTTTGGGTTCACTTACAAAGGACAGTCTTATGAGTATAAGAGATTGCCACAGGGATTTAAACATAGTCCTCACATTTCTGTTCATTGGATAAGGAAACATGCCATAAAGACTCAATTAAATTGTTACAGATACTGGCAGAAAAGGGGCATAAGGCCTCTCAGAAGAAGTTGCAGTATTGTAAGGAGAAGGTAGTTTATTTGGGTCAGACAATAACACATGGATACAGAAGCATTTCTGAGATTCATTTAGAAGCTATTCGAAAGGCTCCTAAGCCTAGAACAGTCAGAGAGATGATGGCATTTCTTGGTATCGCTGGTTATTCTTCAGCTTGGATAGAAGATTATGCTAGTTTAACAGGGCCTTTGAGGGCTATGATTAAAGACACTGGAACTGCTCAACTTCATGGTAATCTTCTCTGGACACAGGATGGCCTTTTGGCATTTGAGACGATTAAACGGAGGTTACAGGAGGCTCCAGCGCTAGCGCTTCCAGATTATTCTAAGAATATCCTGTTGTATGTGTCAACCTCTACTGGGGGTAGATATGCATGTGCAGTCCTTAGTCAGCCAACAGGTACAGGAATAAGTCCCCAACCCATTTCATATTACTCTACTGCTTATTCAGAAGTAGAGCTGGGACTACCGCTGTGTTATAGAGCAATGGTGGGAGTTTCTTTAATGTATGACAAAGCATCATCTGTTACGATGGGATATCCCATGGCAATTGTTACTCATCATAGTCTCAGGAATCTCTTGAACTATGGTAAATATACATTGACTATGCCTAGACTTAGAGATTATCATAGGCTTTTAGAGCAGGAAGATGTCATATTAGCTAGATGTGTCACAGTGAATCCAGCTGAGAATTTGCCAACTTCAGAGGATGGTGAACCGCACGATTGTGTTCAAGAAGCAGAGAGATATTCAAGGCTTAGGTCAGATTTGCAAGCCCTCCCATTGCACGATGCAGACTTGGAATATTGGACTGATGGGTCCTGTTATCGTGTAGGAGATAAATTGAGTGCTGGTTATGCAGTGGTAAAAGCCCAGAGAACAGGGTTTGTTGTTGAGAAAGCTGCAGTGGTACCACAGCCTGCATCTGCACAGCTTGCTGAACTTGTGGGATTAATTGAAGCATGTTTGTTAGCAGAAGGAAAGCGAGTGACAATATATACAGATTCTGCGTATGCACATAATGTGTGTCATTTGTTTGGAGCAGTGTGGAACAATCGAGGTTTTAAGAAAACAGATGGTTCTCCAATACAGCATCATGCTCAAATATTGAAACTTCTGCATGCTGTGATGAAGCCTAAAGAAATAGCAATAGCTAAGTGTGCAGCACATAAAATTGACATGTCAAGAGTTACTCAAGGTAATAAGACAGCTGATGAAGCGGCAAAAGCAGTTACAGGAGCAGATAAATTGGGCAAAGTTTTTCTGATCACACATGAAGTGGACTTAGAGGACAAAATTACGCTTAAGGAGGTAATTTTGATGCAGGAAGCTGTTCATTCAACAGATAAACAGTTGTGGCTAGACAGAGAAGCCACTCAATATTCTACTGGTCTTTGGAGGAATCATGAGGGGCTGATAGTAGCGCCTCCAGATCTGTTGGGTCTGATGATTCAGGAAGCACATGGGTTAGCCCATGTTGCAAGGGGGGAGGTTAAGAGAAAGATCATGAATATGGATTTTGGGCACCATACTTGCTTGAACAAATTGATTATGCCATAGGTAGGTGTACTGTCTGCCTGAAAAACAATGTTCGAAGGGGTGTGTTGGTTCCACCAGGTCACATTCCAACTCCGAAGGGTCCTATGCGAGAATTGGTTGTGGATTATGTTGATATGATAAAACCAGTTGGAGGAAAAAGGTATATGCTAGTAGTCGTGGACAGATTTTCACAATGGCCGGAGGCTTGTCCAACCAAGCGAAAGGATGCTCAGTCAGTTGCCAAGTTTCTGTGTAGAGAGGTCATAAGCAGGTGGGGACTTCCAGATCGGATATCCTCAGACAATGGAAAGGAGTTTGTGGATAAAACGGTAAAAATGATTTTGCAAAAATTGGGTATTAAACAGCGTCTAGGAGCAGTTTATCATCCGCAAAGCCAAGGGATTTGTGTTTTGAAAAACCGCATTGTTAAGATCTGCCAACTTACAGGTTTAAATTGGGTAGCGGCACTTCCATTAGCGTTAATGGTGTGTCGTTCAAGTGAGTTGCGTGATTTACATATGACACCTTATGAGTTGGTTACGGGAAGGCAGATGCCAACGCCTTGTTTACGTACGAGTGGAAAGGGTCCGAGTTTGGCTCTTTTGGAAGATGAAATGCGAGCGTATGTTACATATATGGCCACTCTTCATAAAAAAATGTCCACATATGTTTCTGACAGGCAAAGACAAGAGGAGGTGCAGGAGAGACTTGATGAACAAAAAAGGAGCACAGTTCAACCTGGAGATAAAGTGTTCGTAAAGGTGTTTAGAAGGAAATGGTATAACGCACGTCGTGAAGGACCATTTGAAGTTGTTCGCAGTACTGGAACTGCGGTCCAGGTTAAAGGGTCTCCAACGTGGTATCATTTGTCACATTGTGTTAAAGCCCCAAGAGAAGAAGTGACACCCACACAGAGTCAAGATGTTGAAGGCCCAAGAGAGCCAGATGAGACTGTCCAGGTTGAAAACAATGCTGATGATTTGGTGCATATTGTTGATGATGCTTCAGGTGACTTTGCAGTCAACGGACAGGAAAGAAGATTTAATGACATTGATTTTCAACATGTCCCAGAAACAGCAGGGCCGATCTCAGTGGAGTGTAAGACGCCAGAGATTACAAAGGGATGTGATGGCACTGCAGGAAAATCCAGAGATACAGTTGAACAAAGGAGTCCAAGGCCAATTCGTAGGAGAATCAAATCAAAACGTTATGAAGACTAGGGTTGACTTAGAGGAGTCAGTTCAGCTACCGTGTAAATGTGGAAGGTCAAATTTTGGTGGTAACAATTCTAAGTGGAAAAATAGTCGTGGTGAAGATGTGGTATTAGCAGGACCTGAAGTTGATATTGTACCTCCCAACAAAAGAAAATATGTTTTGTACAACGACATGTGGTGGTTAAGAGTTAGGGGAGATTGCTCACTTTTTTTGAATAATGTTACATGGGAAGATCAAGGGGAATACACATGTACTTATCTAGAGCCAAAGTTTAAATTCGTTCCACTTCAGAATTATTGGATAGAGGGTTATATAATTCGTAAGGTAACACTTAAGATAAAAGGAGATACGACTTTGGAGGGGATGAGTGTTAAAACTGTGATGAAGACAACTTCTACTCCTGTTACGTTTGGAATTACGTTTAATAGTGAGGTTGTAACAAGGACAACTGTAAACAAATAAACCAGTGATGGAATCTTTGACATCTATAAAACCTGTAAAAATGACGCAAACACCGGTTATAGCAACTATTGAGTCTAAACAGGTAGGAAGTGTAACTCAGAAGCCTATGTTACAAACAGAGGCTAGTGTGAGCAGGGATAATGATAATCATGTAATTAGAGAACAGTTTGTGGAGAAGAATGATGAAGATGTATGTGGGATGGATCAGAAGATTGTTTCAGATGTGGGAAAAGATTTTATACAATTTGAAGGCACATAGAGGAGGAGACTTTACATTATCATGCACTACAAAAGAGAGAAGCTCAGTGGAAGGCGTATGGATTTGATGCCTCGCATTGCAAATTGCAGACCCATTGGCAGGTAGGAATTTATGGTTCCAGCAGTTGACTCATTCTGTAAGATCAGTTAGGAAAGTGAATGGTCCATGTGTAGTAAGAGTTCCAACACCAGGCACATGGCCTTCAATTTTAGAAGCGGTACCCGAGCCACTGGCTACTAAATGTCAATCGTATGCGTTATCATGGTTGTTGTATCAGCAGCAATCAGCAGAAGATAAAATTATGGCTTTGTCAATACATCTGTTTAAGACTAGATTTAATTGTTCTTGGTTGATGGATTTACCATATATAAATTTACTTGATAATCATGAAAATGCGATAACAGCAGTTCCTGATGCAATGGAAGTGGAACCTAGGAGAGCTAAGGACTGTTTTTGTTCAAATGATACTCATAATGGTCCTGGGATTTTTATGGGAATATCAGACTGTGATCTGATATCAGATATGATGCGATTTGGTGAACGTAACAATAGAGCTGTTCATAATTTGTATACAGTGACTTTTCATGATCCAAATAAAAAGCAGAGTAGAACTTTGAATGTACGAAATCAGACTTTGCCTGGAAATGTGACTATAGGAAATTTCAAAGATATTTGGTGGATCTGTGCTGATAAGGCATACATATTTTTACCATATGGGTGGACGGGATGTTGTTATATGGCAACGCTGAAACTCCCATATGAGGTTTACACTATTCAGAAGGGACATGCGCCTAATGAGGTCCAAGATAATGCTATTTCTTGAAGTAGGAGGAAAAGGGAAATGGCAAAATTTCACAATCTGGAATCCTACCATTGGAGGATAAGTTTAGGAGAGAAGTGGGGTTTAGGATTATTTCCATGGTATCGTGTGACATTTTTGGCAGATCATATTGAAAATATCACATACACTCTACAGGGTTTTGCAAATGAGACTATGCAAGGTTTTGATTACTTGACAAATACTCAAAGAAGTCACACAGATTGACGCTGTTGAAACATGATATGGCTCTTGATTATGTATTGGCCAAACAAGGAGGCCTGTGTGTAGCTTTCAATTTAACCGAGGAAGCTTGTTATACTTTGATTCCTGATAATTCTGACAATATGACTAGTGCCATAGATGCATTGAAAAATATAAGGGATGCGTTTGGACCATCGAAGGGATCTGGATGGTCTGCGAATGCTTGGTTGCAAGGACAGTTAGGAACGATGGGAGCAGCATTGGCTCAGGTCTTGGTAGCAGTTGTGTGTAATGTTTTGTTTCTGTACGTTAGTGTTGACCTTTGCAAAGGCTATGATATTAAGATGGGTTGGAGTTGTGATGCCCGGAGATCAGGTACAGATGCCATTACTACATACGATTGATACAGGTGAAGGTGATGAGAGAGTGATGATAGAAGGCGAATTGATGGAAGCATATCCATTTTAGATATTTAGTCATGTTGTAGGTTTGATTTAATATTTTGTAGTTTTTAGTATAGAAGGGTGTGATGAAAGGGGAACATAGAAAATGTGAATTATAATCTTGAATAATGTGAAAGAATGATATTATGAATCTTACATATACCTATAATGTGTTTAATACTTTTGATGTTTTAATTTGTATGTGTTGTTTTTGCAAGGATACTGGTGGGTGTTTTCTTTTCTTCCTCCTAGAACAATATTAGAGGAAGACCACCGTACGTATCGATTGTTCAGGGTCCCTGATTTACTGCGGGGATTCAGAAACTCAAACATGAACAATAAGAACGGACTGGAGAACTTTGAACAAGGACATTGTGATAAAACGTCAAGATTAAGATACTACTGACACTACACGAAGAATCGCCGCTGCTGAGGAGCTGCAGCGTGATACAAATGTTGTATTTTTGTATTGGATTTTGTTGTAATCTATGACATTGATAATTAATTAACATATGTTTCTGTTAGTAAGTGAATGCATTGGAACCTTAGATGTTTTCTTTTCTTTTTCGATGGTTAGGGTGATTGAGTGATAGGCAGGGAAAGGTTCAATAGAGGGTCAGATGGGTCAACCAGCCCAAAATTGAACATGTCTGTTTTATTTCTCTAAGGTTTCACATGTATTTGCTTGGGTTATATCTTTATACAAGTTTTGAGAATTCCTCTTTTTGATTGATTTGAAATATTAATTTATGGTCGCCTAGGCAGAGGGACCGTGAGAGAATTTCCTGTCTAGATCAATTAATGGAGATCTTAAGTAAGATACTGTAACTGCCTGACAGGTTTTTCGCTTTCACATTTCATAAATTTGTTGTATTGTTAAAGACAGTGCTGTAGCAAGCACATATAGAGGAACTGTCATTTTTCTACAATAGTAAACATGTATGTGTTATTCTTTTATTGTTTCGAGACTCTTCTAGCCTCGAAGGGGGGAAATATGAGGTGTCTGTTCTACTTGGTTCTGTGACATTTAATGACATCCTGGGAGAGCCTGTGTCACTTGAACAAACATTTACTTAACCTAAAGTTAAAATTAGCCATAAAGGACAGAGGCTATTTCTTCAGACTGATCATCTGTTAAAACAAGCCATAAAAGGACAGGACAGAGGCTATTTTTTCAGACTGAAAAAAGAAGGTGGAGTTTTCTAGGAACTATATATATTGTTGAAATAATTGGAGTAGAGAGAGAGATTCAGATTGGGACCAGGACTCTTTCAAGTTTGACACTGTTCTCTTCTGTAATAAAACTTTTCAAATTTACAAGTGAGACGTGTCAGTGGTGGTTTCCTTCTTCATCAACACATCAAGAATCTACCTATCAATAGAAACCTCACTATCTATCTATCTATCTATCTATCTATCTATCTATCTATCTATCTGTCTAATTGACTGCCACCTTATGAAACAGGATTATGACGATGATTCTGTCTGTATTGTGCATGTGAGTCCTGTTGGCAGTAATATATTCTTTCAGTTAAAAAATCAGACTTAATTTTAGAATCAATTTAAAATCACAGCATTTTTATTAAAAATCACACTCAACTCCATTACTACAATAAGAGCATGTCATAGATGTTCCCGGGTCAAAATAAGATAAGATATTTCTTTATTAGTCCCACAATGGGGAAATTCGCAGTGTTACAGCAGCAAGTGGACAGTAATGGAAGAGCATCAATAAGAAAGAATAAAGAACAATACATAAGTACGAATAGTCGAGCATTTAATAAAAAACAATGACACAACATTTAACAGGCCAATTCTTCAAGAGATAGTATTAGCAATTCTAAAAGGCAGTTCCTCTTCAGAATGAAAGTCCTGAAAACATATCTGCCAGTGATATTTGTGACTCCATTGCACCATAGTTTCTTCTTCACAATTATCTTCACATGAAAAAAATGGACAATTCACCCTTTCACATATAACATATGAGAAATGTACATGTGATGATCATTTACTGCATCATTTGCCCAAATGACATCAGAAAAGTTGTCAAAAGGTAACACACATTACTAGTTCTTCCAGGAAAAGCAGACACTGATCATTTATATAAGTTGTGTTTATGCAGCTCATCTACAAGCGCTCACCTTGGTGAATACTCCCCTATACACTGTACAAAGTTAAATTTGAACCCACAGTGAAAACACATTTAAATACCCACTGTGACATGTCTCCATGGCACCCAGAGAGGGTGGTGACTGTCACCTTTACCCAAATCAGTGAGGATGACCATGGAGATTGTCACCACTTTTTGAAGCTGAATGATGGGCTCCTCACTGCCTGTTGGACCTTACTGTGGAATGGTATGAAACCCAAAAAGAATCACTACTTTAATTGTAATGTCGCAGACTTAGAAGGATATTCACTGAATCTGATAGTGGTAGGGGTACATCTCCAACACCATGAAGTGTGGTCAGGCTGTTTTGCTAAATGTTGCACGTATCTAAAAAGAAATGGAATTGAAGAGACAATGTTTTCTGCTGTTAAACTAGGATTATTTGATAAAGAAAATACATTTTTGGAAGTGAAGGTATGCATTTATCCTCCCTGAAGAAGACTGAATGTGAGGAGATAGTAGTTAAAGGTCCCTTCTGTTAGGGAATTTTCCATCATTAATATGCACTGGGTCAAACTAGGCTGTGCGGTCATCGCAAGGCCTCACCAAATCTTGAGTACAGACACTGTCTCCCCTTGAGATAGTGGTAAACAGTGAGCCTGCTCCTTTTGGGGAAAACAGGAGGCATTCTGATAGTGTTGCTATAGCAGCCGAGGTCAGATATGTGTTTGACTGTTTTCCCTGGATGGAGTAGAGGCAACTGCAGTCAGAATTTTGATATAGTGTTGGATATAGGACAAAGGTCCTGAGTGTTGTCTAAGCAATGTTTTGTCTATAGACCAGTACACTAAATTCTGTATATTGTAGATGCGTTAGATCTGTCCATATTTGGGCATGGCTCAACCCTGGACGTTATCTGTGTGGGTTATAGTCTATTCCCGGAGGAGAGAAGCCTCAGAATTGAAGGAAGCTTCAGGCCATGTAATGTGTACTGATCATTCGCTCATTTCTCCTTGATCAAGTAAATAAACCTTTTTCAATACAAGACATCCTGGACTCCTGTCTACACTCTCTCCATTGTTATATGGGCTGCATAATTAAAATCTCTATCAAACTGGCGTCACGAACAGGATCTCAACATAACAACGACTGGGTAAGTGCAAATTTTATGAATTTATGCCTTACCATGTCGTTGTTTGACGAGATCAAAATAAAAGAACCTTTTTGATTTTAATTTTGCAAATTGACAAAAGTAAGAAAGCCCATCAATTGGCACTGATCACAGACGAAATATCCATTTGACTAAAACATGGATACTGTATCCGAATCAGTGTGATTGACAACGATTGGTTGTAATAGCAGAGTGTGTGGTGTTGGAGGGTCAGGAGGGGTGGGTGTTTTCGACCCCTCGTAGGGCCACATTGTGGCTGTTTTTGGTTTCTGGGCCAGCTTCGGGCTGAGCTCGACACAGAGGGACCCGCATGAGATTTAAGCTGTAAGAAAAGACGTTTTCGGGGATAGTAATTGGCTCTACCTCGCTTAAATCAAGATTGCGGACTATCTGCTCTGTGTCCTTTGGGAAACATGGCTCGGTTTGAGCCTTGGCGCCGGTAATTTTGTGTATACACGTATATTCTAAGCTTCAAACCAACACTGCTGCTATTGTAAAAGAGGAGTTGGAGTCCTAGATGCTGTTGAAATCGTATGTTTTATCTGATGTTGTAAAGTGATAAAAAATGGGCAATGATACGTCCAGCGCAGGTGGTAGTTTGGAGTCTAAAACCATACAAATTGATTCAACAAAATTTAGAAGACAGAGAGACTGTCAAACAGTAAGAAACACCAGTGAAAATGTGGAACAGACAAATCAACCTGATAATCCACAGGCACAGGCACAGGCACACACAAGTTCAGCACAACCAGCTGATCCAGCAAGACAGTTTCAAGACATGTTTTCTCCATATGTGCCAGCAGGAGTTGTGGGCAGGTTAAAAGGATGGCATTTTGTGTTTCCGTTCTCTTCCCTCATGAATGACTGGACAGACACAGAGTGGCCGTATGAGGGGTCGTTTGCGAAAGAGAAACTGCAAATGGCTGAGAGGAATGTTAACACAAACAGGGGTAATCCATCCTGGAACTTTGCTTACATGAGAGAATGCATGCGAGTGTGGATAACTGTGGCTCGACAGAGATATGGAGTGCATGTGGATGAGAAAAGGCCTGAGAAGTGCTCTGCTGAGTTGAAAGCTGCCATAGAGAAAATTGCTGCCCGTGTTGAGACGCATCATATTCCTATGCTAGAAGCGGCTTTGCAGACAAGAGCTAATGAGTTGACCAACATTAAGCAAAGACATGGTGATAATTTGCGTGCATGTGCCACAGCTATGATGCACAATTGGGCAAAGCGTCAAGCTAAAGTTCCCTCTCAGCAAGAACTGCTAACTGTTTTGGAAGATGTTGAATTAGTACGTCCAGAGCTACAGAAAAGTAAACATTCAGTCTCCAACTATCCCAAGCTCACTAAAACAAATCCTGCCCGACACAGTAACACAGATGAACAGGCCAGCTTACGGCAAGCCACAGCCGATACAGATTTCCTCCTGCAGACAGCTGCAGTGATAGAGGGACAAAGAGTAGCAGCTGCAGAAAGAGCTCGACAGGAGAGAGAGCTAACCGAAGCTGCAGATAGAGCTAGACAGGAGAGAGAGCTAGCCGAAGCTGCAGAAAGAGCTAGACAGGAGAGAGAGCTAACCGAAACTGCAGAAGGAGCTACACAGGAGAGAGGGCTAGCAGAACTAGCAGATAGAGTTAGACAGGAGAGTCAGCTAGCAGAAAGGTACAAACTGGAGAGAGAGCTAACAGAAGCTGCAGATAGAGTTAGACAGGAGAAAGAGCTAGCAGAAGCTAGGGCCAGACAGGAAAGAGAGAAGCTGGAGGCAGAAGAAAGGGAAAAGAGAGGTAACACAGGACAGGCTGTGAGGCCGAAAGAAAAGAGTAGCCTTGGACAATCAGGATTAGAAAGAAAGAAATCAAAAGACTGGCTTAAAAAGTCAAAGATAGCTCTCTTAACTGAGGCTGAAGACTCAAATGCATCAGATGAGAGCTGTGAAGGTGAATCAGAATTTGACACAGACGGGGAGAGAATTGAGAGAGACGGAGCACAAGCTCCAAAAGGTGCTAAAATTTCCCGTTGCCGTACCACAAACAGAAAACCTGGGAGTACAAATACATCACCCAGAGTTACTAGACAGAGACAACAGGCTGACACAGGGTCAGGTTTCCTTAATGCTCCTAAAATAATGATTGGGGAGACAGCTGTTTGCAAACCATGGAAACGGTCTGATACCTGATGTCCAAATGTTGCTTGAATTTACATATGGCACTCATTGGCCTCTGTGTAAGGATGAATTTGTTTTCCCTGATGCAACGGAGGATGGCCAGTGGCCGCAAGTCAGACCTATGAGTGTTTGGATGAACAATGAAGCTAAAACAGCAATAACAAAATGTGCTAAGACGCAGTGTGATTTCTCAGAAGTGGTTGACTGTGTTCAAGGTCTTAATGAGGGTGTGCCTGAATTTCTTCAGCGATTTATGCAAGTGTGGGATAATAATGCTGGAATGAAACGAGAGGAGAATGCTCTCTTTGCCATTCACATTTTGCTGCAAAATATGAAACCGCAAATTTCCACAGCATACAAACTGTCAGCCCCAGATTGGCAAAGAATAGGTTGGAAAACAACAAAAGGCAAGCTGATGGATATGTACAGGAGTGGTATTTTCACTACTGAAAAATCCACTTCTAGGTCTAAACAGATGGTGCAACAGGCACCGTATCAGAGTGGAGAGCAGCCCACACACAGAAAGTACAACAAAAAGAAATCAAATTGTCGCAGATGTGGAAGAAAGGGACACTGGGCCAAAGAGTGTCAAAGTAATCCCATAAATCCAAACCAGCTTCGCCTCACATACGAACCCCAACAGGCGCCGCAATATTCTCAACAGCCGAACCCTTACTCTCCTCCTCCCCATCCTCCTCCTCCTAACACACACACACCTCAGCCGGCTGCGCACACATCGCAGACATATTACAATCAAGCATAGGGAGGCCATGGAGAGATAGGATCAGAACAACCAATTCACATTCAAGCTGCAACTATTCAAATTTCCAAAAATCCCTCTGAGGATCCAATGATGTCAGTTCAAGTTAATGGTAATAATGTTGATATTTTGGTGGACAGTGGAGCAACTATCTCCACAGTAAAATCTTCTGAGCATGTGTGCACTCCGACCTCTAGATTTATCACAACAGTCGGAGTCTCTGGCATTCCTAATGAAGAGCCATTATCACATCAAGCTGGGATAAGCGTAGAAGGCACAAATGTACAGCACTCTTTTCTGATATCTGAAAAGAGCCCAATTAACCTCATGGGGAGAGATTTGCTTTGTAAGCTCCATGCAACAATTCACTGCACCCCTGAAGGGCTGTTTTTAACTCTACCTGATCACAGAGCAGCCCAAGCATTTCAGTTTTTGCAATCCACTGTTGATTGTTTGTACTGTTGGACATTGCCAAATTTTAACATGTCTTCTATGTTCACAGTGCCCAACATTCAGAAAATCGCCACAACATCACCAGCATGTGCATCATTGATGTCTGCCATGAGGCCTCTCCTGACGTGTCATTGCACAGCAGCCTTTAACCCTTTGGAACAGTATAAGGTATTGGCTAATGATTTCCTAAACAAACAAGAGGGGTTGGAGAATGAGCAATGTTTGTTTGTTGGTCCGCAGGGGTGCGCTATTCCAATCCGACTGTCTGATACACAACATACACTGTATGATGTTAAAGATTCATTTCCACACATCACTGTAGCTGTTGCGCCCGGAAAAGAGGCAAAACATCTTGGTAAAATGGTGGATCGATGCCAAGCACTGAGAAGAGCTGTAACAGCCTCTCAAAACCAAACAATAATACACTTGGGCGAGGAACTGTATTTGTTATCATTAAGTGAGAACACTCAGTTACCAGAGAGCACATTTGTTTTGTTTCAGCCACCTCACCCTGCAGAATATGGGCCTCCATCAGAGTTATCAGAGGTTCCCTCATATTTATGGGCAAAACATAAAAATCATGTAGGTTTTGTGAATTCGGCTCCACCTCATAAAGTCACACTCAAACCAAATGTCACATTGCCGGCTATCAGACAGTACAACTTGCCTCATAGAGCCATTACTGGAATTGAAACAGTTATTCAATCTCTATTGGATCAAAATGTACTGGTGCAAACTTCCAGTCCATGCAATACACCCATTTTGCCCATCCCAAAACCAAATCGTCCAGATGAATGGAGATTTGTGCAAGACTTGCAGGCTATTAATAATATTGTCGTGCCCACAGCTCCCATTGTGCCAGACACTAATTCGATTTTAGCCTCGTTACCATCCAATTCAACACACTACACAGTCATTGATCTATGTTCAGCTTTTTTCTCTATACCATTGCATCCAGATAGCCAGTATCTGTTTACATTCACGTTCAAAGGCAAACAGTATACATGGCGGCGTTTGCCACAGGGTTATGTTGAGAGTCCAACAGTGTACGCAGCAGCGGTAAAAAGAGACCTTGATGACCTCCACTTCCCAGGGGGTTCAACACTTCTGCAGTACGCAGATGATCTTTTGATAGCCTCTCCATCCGAGGAAGCTTGTCGAACTGATTCAATCTTGCTCCTGCAGAGGTTAGCTGAGTGTGGACATAGAGCATCACTGCCCAAACTGCAATTTTGCCGATCTGAGGTCACATATTTTGGTCACCTCCTGAAGGATGGACAGCGCCTCCTATCACCAGAAAGGGTGAAACTGCTGGTCAACATGCCTCCCCCCAGAACTAAGAAGGGCATGCTTTCATTCTTAGGGATGGCGAACTATTGCAGACACTGGATTTATGAGTATGCGGCTATGGACTCTGTATTGCGAGCAGCCACACTGCAGTCAGCTCCCACTGCAGTTCAATGGACTGATGACATGCAAAAAGCTTTTCAGAACTTAAAGCATGCTCTCACCATGGCTCCAGCATTAGGATTGCCGGACTATCATCAGCCGTTCCATCTACACGTACATGAGAGAGAAGGCTTTGCTACAGGCATTCTAGTACAAAAACATGGGTCTCACTACCGCCCTGTTGCATACTATTCGTCTCGACTGACCCCTGTAGTCCTTGGTATGCCGGGTTGCCTGAGAGCGGTGGCTGCAGTTGCTATTCTGCTTGATAAATCCGCTCCCATTGTACTGGCTCATGACTGTGTCGTGCACGTTCCGCATGCAGTATTACACATTTTAAACACATCAGCTACTCAACACATGACAGCAGCTAGACGTTCAGGTTATGAGGCAACTATCCTTTCCAGCCCACACATAACTTTAAAACGCTCACCCCCCCTAAATCCAGCCACTCTCCTTCCACTGATTGACACAACTGAAATTGAGCATGATTGCATTGCTACTATTGATATGTGTACATCACCAAGGCCAGACCTATTGCAGACACCAATACCTAACTCTGAGATGATTCTTTACACTGATGGGTCAGCTAGCAGACCATCTGACAATGTTCACCTAGCGGGCTATGCAGTAGTAAATGATTGGGAGGTTTTAGAAGCACGAGCTCTGCCTCCTGGCACTTCAGCGCAGGCAGCAGAACTATATGCTCTCACTAGGGCCTGTATTATCGCTTCTGGTAAAACTGCCACCATCTACACAGATTCACGATATGCTTTTGGTGTAGCTCATGATTTCGGTCAATTATGGAAAATGAGAGGGTTTGTGTCATCGTCTGGCAGGCCATTACAACATCATGCGTTGGTAAATGACCTGCTAGACGCCATTATGCGCCCGTTCCAGCTTGCAATTGTGAAATGTGCTGCTCACAGTCAGGAAAATGATCCTGTTTCACGAGGAAATGCAATGGCTGATTTCGCAGCCAAACAAGCAGCAACTTCCTCTTCCTCCATGGTACGTCAGTGTGCCTCCACACAGCCTGTCCATCCATTTTCGCTACCCTCCGTTAATGATGTCGTGATGTTGCAAAATCACGCTGATGATAAGGAGCGTAGTCTTTGGTTGAGAAAAGGTTGTACAGTTGATGCGGAGTCTAGCTTGTGGCTCCACCCTGATGGTCGACCAGTTTGTCCTCGAGCTCTCCTACATGTTCTGGCACGTGTTACACACGGACCAGCACATGTCGGAAGAGGGGTGATCAATGATGTTATTCGCTCACAATGGTTTGCACCGGGTATCACACAGGTCTCACAAACTCTTGTTGAAAATTGCTTGATATGCCAACAGACCAGAAAACAGAACAGCACTGTGCGACATGACCATTTAGAACCCCCATCAGGTCCATTTGTAAATATGCAAATAGTTGTTTTGTTTTTTTTACACATTCCTAAATTATCCAAATTAGTTCTCTCCTAACTAACATATGTCTATTTTTTATATGCCTATTCACATATGCCCAGTTGTCAAGGCTACAAGTATTTGTTAGTCATAACTGATCGATTTTCAAAGTGGGTTGAATGCTTCCCAACCAGGAAAGAAGATGCCAGAACTGTTGTGAAGTGTCTTCTAAGGGAAGTAATCCCAAGATTCGGGGTGCCACAGGGAATAGATAGTGACAGAGGTCCAGCTTTTGTATCACACATCACAAAGGGACTGTCAGCTATTTTAGGATTCAAGTGGCAGTTACATGTTCCTTATCACCCACAAAGTTCAGGACAAGTTGAAAGGATGAATGCAACTATCAAAGAAAGACTGACTAAAACGGTAATGGCGACGGGTCTGAAATGGCCTGACGCCCTACCTCTGGTGTTGTATTCAATTCGAAGTGCACCAAACGCAACCACAGGACTTAGTCCTCATGAAGTGTTGATGGGGAGGCCAATGTCCACAGGGACAAGCCCCCCTTTAACTCCACACAAAACTACCTTGCTCTGGACGGATGAGTTCATGACTGATTATGTGAAAAAACTAACAGAGATTTTGAGAAAATATCATTTGCAGGTATCCGAGAGGCTCCCCAAACCATCAGAGGAACCAATTTATCCTTTTAAGGAGGGTGACTATGTACTAATCAAATCTCTGGAAAAAGTGTCTTTGTCTCCTAGGTGGAAAGGACCGTACCAGGTGCTGCTGACAACCAGGACAGCATTAAAGGTTGAAGGAAAGGCAGAATGGATTCATGCCACAAGGTGCAGACTTGCCCCCCCAGCTGCCGGAGAGGATGTGCAGGTCAATTGCAGGTAATCAGACGATTACTCATATTTTCACTCCTGCTAGGTGGACTGGGCCAAGTTACAGGTCTGAAAGTTTCAGGAGATGGAGAGCAGGGAGGCTTCTCTGCTCATGATACAGTCGTAGTTACAGAGTCCTCAAAGAGGGGGTGTCCTCTGCGGGAGAGCCCTGGAGAAACAAACCAGGTAATAGACTCTGAATGCAAGGACGGAGTAATTCATTTTTTGAAGCTCAGTAGCAACAAAAATGCACATGAAACTGAAAAACAAGGTGATGATGTTGCTAAAATGGAGCCAGAAAATACTGGAGGTGCAGCACCTTCAGCTCTGTCTCGTACAAAACGAACTGTGAACTCTGTTGTTTTTGAGTGTCCCACTGACAGATGTGAAGAAAATGATTGCTATGTTGCAAGACCTGACATCTTTATGAAGAGAAAGTGGACGTGGGCCACCTATGATAAGAGGTTGGTGGAGACGGAGTTAATTAAGCCAGGAAGGATGAAGGTAAAATTCACACTCGAAGTTCCTCAACTTGTACCTCTGGAATTATGGTGTTTCACTAAACAACAACTGGATTCTTCCCCTGACTGTAAACTATGGGATATTAGTTATCCAGAAAGAAAGGGAAAACCTAAATTTTGTAATGCTGATGCAAGGTATGAAGATGAATTTGCTTCTCCCTATTTCCTTTTTGCAGCGGCCAAAGACCAAGATGATGCTAAAACTGAACAGATTGTGCAAGACTTGACTAAAGACAAATCTCAACAGCCTGTTGAGCCAAAAGTAAATTCGGCTATTAGTCTTATGATTGATTATGCACGTGATCGTAATTTCAGTAATTGCTGGCTGTGTCAAAATATGCCTAGGTCAATCCATTCTCCTATGCTTAGTCCAATTCCATTCACCAAAGCTGACTATGAAAAGTCCAATTGGAATGATTTGAGTTCGAGACTTAATGATGATGCAGATGATTGTTACACCCCCACCTATCCAATTGACTCTGTTAAATCCGCAGAACATGCTGACATTGCACGACATGTTGCACAAAGTATTAATGACCAATATTTGCCAGCAGGGTTTAACCACACGACCCTCCTCCGTATTATCCACATTCAAATGTATGTGAAACTTGGTTTTGAGTATAGAGTCCAAGTTAGTCTGACCCAAACAAATTGTTCGGAACCTCCTGAAGGCAAGGTGTGTGTTCCTCAACCGTACACCTCCACTATTTTGGCTGAAGCTCTAGTCTATGTGCAACCATGGACTGGAAGTATGTCAATAGGGTTAGTTAAAGTACAGGTGCGGAACTGCACAGAGCCTCAGCAAAGTGAGCAGACACCCCTGAGGGACTGTTCAGTTTATTTGCCCCCTGTGCCCACTCATGCACTGCAAAATGTTCCATTGTGTTTCCGAGGAGTAGGGTCAGGGCAGGAGGAGTTAGGACAGAGCAGTTGTAATACGGTAGTAAATGTCACTCTAAAGCAGTCTCCCCTGCCTGAGAGAGTGTATTTAATTTGCGGTGACAAAGCTTATTCCTGCATGCCGTACGAAGAATCAAAAGGTATTTGCTATTTAGCTTATTTGATTCCCCTGATCAGGAAAGTAGATGCCTCAGAAATAGCTTCACTGTATCCTCCATTGCATAGATACAGGAGAGAGTTAAAATCCTCCCAACGTGTCATCAGTGTTCTTTTACCCTGGTATGGTGTTTATGTGTCCCAACAGGAACTTGCATCTTTATCTAAAGTCTTAGAAAGTCACCTGAATGCCTCCAGTAGAGCTATGTTGGCTGAACATAAGGAGTTACAGGAAGTCAAAACAGTAGTTCTGCAGAACAGAATGGCTCTTGACCTCCTGCTTGCATCACAAGGTGGCACCTGTAAAGTTATAGGCTCTGAATGTTGTTCTTACATTTCTGATGCAACAGCTGAAGTGATGGATATGGCACATGAAACTGCATTAGGTATAAAGGAATTACATGTTAACCATGGGTTTAATTTTGGAGATTTTTCAGGTATCTTCGGGCCATGGGGGTCCAACCTGATCAAGCTTTTGACTACACTGCTGGTCATCATTCTCCTCCTCATCCTCCTCTGTGCCTGTATGAGTTGGCTGATTAAGCTGATGGTGAAGAAGACCACTAAATCCGTCATTCAAGCACCCCAGGTGTGTACAACTGTTGACACAAATGTTAACAATAATGTGACAATGAGATATTATGATTATCGAGGCTTTGAGGAGTGGATACAGCGTCTTGGGCTGGATGACCTCTCCGTGGAGGATGATGACGAGGAGGAGGAGACCTCAGGTCTGTAAGCAAAAGTATTTAGTTTAATGAATCAGGGAGTCAGATAGTGGGAGGCGTGATGTGTCTGAGTGTTAAACTGAGGCAGATGCGTATCACCTGCTGTCTGCAGATGAAACTCAGAGGCTTCTGTGTGTTCATGTACTCCTTGTTTTATTTTCGTTTCAGGGTTTCATTGTTTTAACGATTCCAGATTTTATTGTGTGTTCCAAATTTCAAAATAACTATTAATCACTTTAATCATTTTTGTTTAATGAAGTACAGTTAAACATTTCTCTAGTTTGAATAAGCAGAATCATTTCTTTGTGTAGTTTATAGAGAATGTTGTGTGTGATTTTGATTTCATAAATGTGTATTTGAATGCAATAAAAAAGAAAAAAACAACTGCAACTGATGAAGAGGATGAAACGGATGATGGATTCAAGGCCACCATGCGTCGAAAGTGCTAGTAACCTCTCCATGGTGGTGACCCTCGACTGTACGTTAAGTACATGGGTTGAAGACTCGTCAGTGCATAAATCAAATGTGTGACAATGATTAAAATTGTTAATGTGATTTAACTTTTCCTTTTCAGGGATGAAATGAGTATTTTGCTGTATTGCTGTAATCACATGTGTATGTATGTACCACCTTTCAAAGTGTAAGGTTTCCTAATAGGATAAGATAAGGTAAACCATAGGTCTTGTTACCTCCATACCATCGAGGCGTGGCCTTAAGTGCTTTGCTAAACTAGGAGTAGTTAGCACAGGGTTCTTGTTTGCTTTTTCAGGATCTTTAGGGAAATATAGCTTCTGTGAGATAGGTGCATGTGACTCATGACGTCTGTCCTGAGCTCCTTTAATACTTCAGTATTATAGGGGTTCTTCATTCCTTTGAGGGTGAGCTTCACAACTGCCCTTGTTGGCCGGAAGGCAGAACTCATGTGTCATGTGACAGAATAGGCATATGTGGTACATAAGAGGGGAATTGTTATGATTTGCATGAAATGTTTTTCAATGATTTTCATGAAATGTTTTAAATTCATTTTATTTTTCCCTAGGGACATTAATTGTAACGGAATGATGTTACTGTGAGAGTTTATGTTTTCAATACTATTTGATTTGTCTTATGTGACTTTTGTGGATTTGTACGGTAGATGCTGCTTCTGTTCTGAGGTACTCCGTGGGTAGTCTTGCCACTGTAATGTCTAGAGTATGGGTAGTCAGTATTGATCTCCTGATCAATAAGAGGGGATTGTTAGGGAATATGCACTGGGTCAAACTAGGCTGTGCGGTCATCGCAAGGCCTCACCAAATCTTGAGTACAGACACTGTCTCCCCTTGAGATAGTGGTAAACAGTGAGTCTGCTCCTTTTGGGGAAAACAGGAGGCATTCTGATAGTGTTGCTATAGCAGCCGAGGTCAGATATGTGTTTGACTGTTTTCCCTGGATGGAGTAGAGGCAACTGCAGTCAGAATTTTGATATAGTGTTGGATATAGGACAAAGGTCCTGAGTGTTGTCTAAGCAATGTTTTGTCTATAGACCAGTACACTAAATTCTGTATATTGTAGATGCATTAGATCTGTCCATATTTGGGCATGGCTCAACCCTGGACGTTATCTGTGTGGGTTATAGTCTATTCCCGGAGGAGAGAAGCCTCAGAATTGAAGGAAGCTTCAGGCCATGTAATGTGTACTGATCATTCGCTCATTTCTCCTTGATCAAGTAAATAAACCTTTTTCAATACAAGACATCCTGGACTCCTGTCTACACTCTCTCCATTGTTATATGGGCTGCATAATTAAAATCTCTATCACCTTCCAGACATATTTCAAGACATACAAAAATAGTCCGTAAGAAAGTCAGAATACCAATCCAAATTCTGAAATACTTATTCTCCCTGATTGAAAAAAACCTAAATCTATAAATATGCAAGTAGTATTAATTTCACAAGCTTAACTGTTGAACACATGTCTCCATTTCACTGAAAACTCTGTGCTCAATGTACTGACGACTTCACATTTTCACATCACACCTGTGTTTATTGCATACTGGACCACCACTCAGTACTAACTAATTTGTGATATCACAAATCTGAAGATTTAAGGTGAGTACAGACAAACTTTCATCTTTCTGCAAATTAATGTGAAAACAGCCATCTAACATACATGATGTATATCATTCTGCACATGAAGTTCAAACATTCATCATATGGAACAATGTGCAAGGAAAAATGTGCTATGTTGTAATCCTTAAGATTTCAATCCTGGTTAATTTGGCGAGTGCAATTTCATAATACAGCAAACACTTATTGGGCAGCTAAAACAGGCAACTGGGTATCTGTTTGCAGAACAACCAACAAAACTGACTGCATTTTAAGGAAACCTACTAATTCATTTTAGACACATTTATAATCAACTATCACTTTTGGTGGTAACTATGGTGACAAATACAAAGCATTTCCTTTGCTGCTTTACTATAAAAATCAGCATATATTTCACCATATATGTAAATATAAATATATAAAAATAAATATATATAAAAAATATTATAAAAATGTGGTTTGACTTAATGAAGATATTTTATTATATTGTTATATAGTTATGTTGGACTGTAACTTCTAAATCATTTACTACATTATTTATATAAACAGATGTAAAACATAAATAAAAATAAAAATAGTGTCCCACCTAAAGAATATTACTGGCTGCTTGAATCACACCACATTGTACTGGAACTCCTATGAGCCAGTAAAAATAAGCAGAATGTCACTGAGGGAACACAAGGGAATAGAAAGGAAAACACAAGTTTTTGTGAAATCAGCTATTTGTAAGATTGCCAGTTCTTCCTCCCATATATAATTAGGTATAACTCTTTTCACTGTCCTTTCTATGTTGTTTGTTCAGGAAACCAGCCTGCCTTCAGGATTCAGAATTACCTGGAGCAGCTGAAAAAAATCACTTATTCACACATGCGCACACACCAGCATATGCAGATAACAGAGTTACTGCAGACCTGCAAGACAATACAAATTCTCTGACTTGTGAACGCAGCACAATATAATTTGTACACACATACACATGTGACACACACCTCACCTCACACTAAATAGCGTACTGTAACATACAGTAAATGTACTGTTCATTTGAAGCCCAATATATTCTATTCTATTGAGTTTGACAGCCTGCGCATGCACATGTGTCTGCGTGTCTGTGTAAGTAGGTGATGAGCGAAAATGGTGGTGTGCCAGTATAGATGTGTGTCTGTATGGAGAATGTGAAACAAAAATAAAAACCTATGAGCAACAGGTGAACAAAATACAAACATGTAAGTTAAATGCCAAGCTTTGATTTTCATTGAGTTTCATTGTGTGTGTGAAACTTTGTTTGTGCATTCTCTCAATAAACAGCACTGAGTGGAAAGACTGATGCACTGATTTTCGACATTGTTAAAATGGAGGGGTCGAAACTATCATTTTAAAAAGTGGATGGGACTTGTCCCACCTCCATGGGCAACGGCCATGCACGTGTGTGCAAGAGAGAGAGAAAGATTGAGACATCAATCAATCAATCAATCTTTATTTGTATAGCGCCAAATCACAACAAAGTTATCTCAAGGCACTTTACACATAGAGCAGGTTCTAAACCAAACTCTTCAGGTTTTAACTTTAAAGAGACCCAACATTCCCACATGAGCAACAGTGGCGAGAAAAAACTCCCTTTTAACAGGAAGAAACCTCAGGCAGAACCAGACTCAGAAGTGGGCGGACATCTGCCTCGACCGGTTGGGGTTGAGAGGAGAGAAAGGAAGGATAGAGGAGAGAGGCACAATGAAAATCAACAATGGAGCCAGATGGTCCGGGACTGGAATCCGTCATCCGGTCGTCTACAGGCCCAGATTACCTGTAGGACGAGAAAGCAGAGCCAGAAACCAGAAACCAGAAACCAGAAAGACAACTTCCGGGGAAGAAGTTTAGGTTATTGAATGCATTAATAGAACATGAGTGTTAATGGATATAGATAGATAGAGAGAGAGAGAGGGAGGAGGAGGAGAGAGAGGCCCGGTGCATCATGGGGGTGGGGGTCCCCCGGCAATCTAAGCCTATGGCAGCATAAGTTAAGAGCTCAAAGAGCCCTAACTATAAGCTTTATCAAAAAGGAAAGTTTTTAGCCTACTCTTAAATGTAGGGAGGGTGTCTGCCCCCCGGACCAAATCTGGAAGATGGTTCCACAGGAGAGGAGCCTGATAGCTGAAGGCTCTACCTCCTGTTCTACTTTTAGAGATATTAGGAACCACAAGTAGACCTGCATGCTGGGAGCGCAGTCTTCTAGTAGGTACATAAGGTACTATCAGTTCTTTGAGATATGATGGGGCCTGACCATTAAGAGCTTTGAAGGTGAGGAGGAGGATTTTGAATTCTATTCTGAATTTTACGGGAAGCCAATGCAGTGAAGCCAAGATGGGAGTAATATGATCTCTCTTTCTAGTTTTTGTCAGAACACGGGCAGCTGCATTCTGGACCAGCTGGAGAGTCTTTAGAGACTTATTAGGACAGCCTGATAATAATGAATTGCAGTAGTCCAGCCTAGAAGTAACAAATGCATGGACTAGTTTTTCAGCATCATTTTGAGACAGGATATGTCTAATTTTTGCAATATTACGCAGATGAAAGAAAGCAGTCCTTGAAATTTGTTTTATATGGGAATTAAAGGACAGATCCTGATCAAAGATAACTCCTAGGTTCCTTACAGTGGAGCTGGAGGCCAGAGTAATGCCATCCAGAGTAATTATGTCGTTTGATAGTGAATTTCTAAGGTGTTTAGGGCCAAGCACAATAACTTCAGTTTTTTCTGAGTTTAATAACATGAAGTTACAGGTCATCCAGGCTTTTATGTCCTTAATGCATTTTTGTAGTTTAGATAATTGGTTAGTTTCATTAGGCTTTATTGATAGGTATAATTGAGTATCATCTGCATAGCAATGAAAATTTATTGAGTGATTCCGGATAATGTTTCCTAAAGGAAGCATATATAAGGAGAATAGTATTGGTCCAAGCACTGAGCCTTGAGGAACACCATATCTAACTTTTGTTTGCATGGAGGATTTATCATGAACATTTACAAACTGAAATCTATCAGATAGATATGATTTAAACCATTTCAATGCGGTTTCTTTAATGCCAATTAAATGTTCAAGTCTCTGCAGCAGGATTTGATGGTCAATAGTATCAAAGGCAGCACTAAGGTCTAACAGGATGAGGACAGAGAGAAGTCCATTGTCTGATGAGGTTAAAAGGTCATTAGTAACTTTCACCAGTGCAGTCTCTGTGCTATGATGAGCTCTAAATCCAGACTGAAAATTCTCAAATAAACTGTTACTATGGAGAAAGTTACACAGCTGATTAGCAACTGCTTTCTCAAGGATCTTAGAGAGAAAGGGAAGGTTTGATATCGGCCTGTAGTTGGCTAGAACCTCTGAATCAAGAGTAGGCTTTTTAAGAAGTGGTTTAATTACAGCTACCTTAAGCTGCACATAAAGCTGCAAATGCAGACCTGAAAGACGATATGAATTCTCTATCTGTTGCACATGCACACATTAATTTTTCAATATACAAATACATAAATACCACACTCGGACGCACTCATATAAATTGTATTCATCCTTAAGCAAAATACATGAAAATGGCACCATCGGGTAAACAGTTGGATAAAACTACAATTTGAAGCCACGGCATGAGATATTTTGACAGGTGGAGGGCAAAAAAAAAAATGCAGTTTTAACACTAACTTGGATGTTAAAAATGTATTCATATGCACAAACACAAAATTTCCTTACTTTACATTTGAATGCATTTCATCAAGCGCAGGAGTAATGCGCAGCTCAACAGAATAAGGTCTTGTAAAGATAAAGATAAAGATAAAGATAAAGATAAAGAAGATAAAGAAGCTTCATTGTCATTGCACATAAGATACAATGAAATTTCGTTTGGCAGCAATCCTTGTAGCAGTTACAATCGGTATAAATATAAATAAATATGTATTAAATAAATAACAACATATCTAAAAATATGTACAAAAATCAAGTAACAACAAGAACAAGAACAAGTTAAAGTGCAGGTAAAATTGCAGTATGTTCATTGTTCCTGCGGCAGTCTCTTCACCGCCATGGGGAAGAAGCTGTGTTTGAGTCTGTTTGTACAGGCTTGCATTAATCTGAGCCTGCCAGACAGGAGTCTGGTGAACAGAGAGTGACATGGGTGAATGGGATCATTCTATATCTTTTTGGCCCGCTGGAGGAGACGTCTCGAGAAGATCTCTATAGGCGTGGGAGTGGGGAGCCAATGATCCACTTAGCTGTCTTGATGACTTTATTCAGCCGCCTCTTCTCTGCTGTAGTGCAGCTGGCTTACCACACTGTGCATCCAAAAGTAAGGACACTCTCTATTGTGCAGTGGTAGAAGTTCCTCAGAAAAGGTGGAGGGAGTTCGCTCCTCCTCAGCGTTCTCAGGAAGAAGAGACGCTGCTGGGCTTTTTTGATGATGTGGGTGGTGTTCACAGTCCAGCCCAGGTCCTCTAGATGTGCAGGCCGAGGAACTTGAAATCCGTGACACATTCCACCTCCTCCCCGTTGATGCTCAGGCCTGAGTGCAGTGTGGTCCTTGACTTCCGGAAATCAATGATGATTTCTTTAGTCTTCCTGGTGTTGAGGTTGAGGTGGTTATCACTGCACCAGGCGGCCAAAGTCTGGACCTCCTTTCTGTATGGTGCCTCATCATTGTTGCTAATCAGTCCCACAACGGTCGTGTCGTCTGCAAATTTGATAAGGGTGTTGGAGCTGTGGATGGCAACACAGTCGTGGGTGTACAGCGTGAACAGTACTGGACTCAGGATGCAGCCATGAGGAACACCAATGTTGAGGACGATGGTGGAGGATGCCCAAGTCTGTTCGTCAGAAAGTCCTTGATCCACAGACAGAGGGGGTTCCGAGTTGCAATATCTGCAGTTTGTTGATCAGTCGGCTGGGGCTGTTTTCTCTGAAGTTGGCCTCTATCTGCTCTCCTCTGCTCTCCTCTGTTCAGGCCCACCCTAGCCTTCCTGTAGGCCTCCCTGTCTCCTGACCTCAGTGCTTAATCCCTGGCCTGGAGCAGTGCTCTGACAATAGCGTTGAAACAGGGTTTTTGGTTGGGGAATGTTTTGATCTGTTTCCTTATTGTTACATTGTCCATGCAGAAGCTGATGTACGATAGTACAGAGAAAGTGTGGAGCTCAATGTCTAGTTGTTCAAAGAACTCCCACATGGTGTCCTCAAAACAGTCCTGTAAGGATAGTGTTGCCTCTTCAGTCCAGCACTGCACTGACTTGTCCTGTGACTTAGATCTGCAGTTGAGAGGCCTGTAAACTGGTGTCAGGAACAGGGACAGATGGTCTGAGTGTCCGAGATGGGGACAGGGAAGGGCTTTGTAGAAGTTGTTCATTGGGTTAATTTACAAAACATATGTATTTACAATGTTTACACAGTTATCTATTTACATATTTACATTTACACAGTTATCATTTACATATTTGAAATTTTTAAAAGTAAACTCAAAACCTACCTGTTCAGCCTGGCTTTTGATCAAGAATGGTTTATAGTATTTTTTAATTTTTCATTATATTTGTTTTGATGTTTTGATGAATTTTATTATCATTTTATGATCTTCTTATTCTAGCTTATTCATGTTTTTATGAATCTCTTTTTTAGCGTAGTTTTAGTATTAGTTTAATTAACTTAATCCCTTATATTTCATTTTAATTTTGTTTTGCAAACATTGATGTATATGGGTGATCTTATAGTCAAAACCACACAAAATGCAGTTTAAGAATTACTGTTTTGGTGTATCAAAAAGCTATTTTAAGCGTAGAGACAGTGAAAACAGAACAGATATTAATGTTACTGGGTATCATGTTTCTCTCTTTTCAGAATTACTGGTGAATTTTGACATCTGACAGGTAACATTTACTGTATCAAGCACACTTTCCAAGACCTAAATTCTCCCAACATGAAGCTTTGGCGGGTGTGGAGACACAACATTGCTACAGTTATTTTCGAAATAAATACTCAATAAATCATAGCTTCTCTTTCCTGTTTGATCTTCATACAGCTTCTTTCAGTCATAGTTACTATCTTCAATATATAGAGCAAATGCACACCATACTATGTTCCTCACTCTCAACATGGAGAAGCATTTTTCACCACTGGGCTGGTCACCCAGCTGAAAAAGTACAAAATCCAAAGAACGCAGAAAAAGGAAATACTGTAAATATTTATTTTATGCTGCGACATTTGTACAGATAAACTCCTTCCAGCCACAGTCACACATTTGATGCATCCTCACTGACAGACTGCTGGACCTGTTAACTTCTCATTCATTGTTGTAATATATCAAAGTACATCCAACGTATTGCTTTCCACTAACAGACTGCCAAACTAAGGAGAGAAGTTTACCACCATATTAAAGAAGTGGGGTGGAGGTCAGGGGGAATCATAATGTGTCCTGGTGGCATCTCAAGTATGAAACTTTTCAGGAAATCAGAAAAAGAGTAGCAGAACATTTTACAATTGTCTTGATACACTTTGAAGCACTGTCTAGAAACATGGCAGATCTATGTGTAACATAACTACAGTGGTCAAGATTAGGTAGTCAACTTTTTAAAAATAGTCAAAAGAAAAAGCAACATTAAACATCTACTGAGAAACATTACTGGAATTACTACTCCCACTTCTTTTACCCAAAATAAAGTGATTTAAATGTCTAGTGTGTAGAATTCAGTGGTATCTAGCAGAAGCAGACTTGGTAGAAATTGAATTATATTCACAAGTATGTTTTCATTGTTGTGTTATCACCTGACAATGAGAATAGCTTTCGTTACCTTAAAATGAGCCGTTTATATCTACATGGGTAGTGTGTCCTCTTCCACTTTAAAATCCTTTAAATGGCATACACACACACACACACTCATTAAATATTCCACAATCTGTGAATATGCAAATATATATATGAATTATTTTCATTTGGTTGCAATCTGCAACCCCACCACTAGATGTCACTGAATCCAAGACACTGCACATTAGAAAAAAAATTATGATATTTACATGGTATTCAGTCAGCACAGCATAAAAATGCTACATAGTCTAGTTCATGTATTGCTACGTATGTACTCATCTATAGCTGCATGGACATAAAAATACTGTTTTTGGGTTTGCAAATGCACAGGTCATAAATGCTAACACAGTTAAGAGCTCTGCATGTTGTCACAGTATAAACTTCATCAAAAATAGTCATTGTCATATGACCTGGCTAGTTAAAGCTTAAGTAGATAGCAACCAAAATACATGTGGCAGTGGTGGGAAAAAGAGTTCATAATAGCAAAATGTGCTCTAGAAACTAGCAGGACAAAAAATACAGATAGTCTCAGCACCACAGAAATGCAGCAAACAATTAAGGGCAAAAACACAAGTAGTTGGGAATTCCACTCTAAAAGCATGACGTCTGTGATGTGGATGGGTGCCACTTGTTCATAACAGATACTAACATTATTGTGATGAAAAACAACTCATTTAGCTTTCTTCTGCAGTGACAGCACACTCATAATTACACACACTGCCTCCCAGAGGGCACAAAGGAGGAAGAAATGGACAGTGAGTGAACCTGAGGTAGCAAAAGCCTAATCAAATACACTTTGGAATTGATAATATAAGAAAAAAAAGCCTTACCACATTAGTGCATTTTTTTCTTGAAACCTCAAAAATAATTTTACACTCTCAAGTTAAAAACTAGAAATCTATATAGAATTATACACAAACATACTGTAATTATTAAGACAAAACTTTTCTAATTCAACTTTCTGACAAAGTCCTAGGTCCTGAGAAAGAACATGAGTCCTAGTTCCACTGTACAGGTCATTTAAAAACCATCCTTCACAATATACACAAGCAGTATAATTATAATAGGAAGGCATACTTACAAAATTACTCATAAAAGCCAAGCTGATATTGTAACATTTTGAATATGGGAGCAAAGAATAAAACTTAACAAAAAGATTATGCAAGTGGTGAGTTTTTTCTGGAAGTATAAAAACAAATGTTTATATACAGAAATATACATCCTAACAAGACATTCCTAGCAGAGGCGTTTTTCTGTTATTTTCTCCATTTTGTAAACATTTGAAGTATATCTTTTTTAGTATTTTGTATTAAAAAAGGCAATTCTTCAAACAGTTCTTGACACCAATAAAAGTCCCGTTTTTCTTCATTCAAAAATATTCATGAAATGTTATGCAGCTTCTTCAGTCCACAATTAAGATTTTCTTTTTTTAAATTCATGGTTTAAAAATTGTAAAATAATTCTAAAAAGTAAAATCATTCAATCCATTCGTATTTGGGTTTGTTTGTGGGCCCTCACAGTCATAATATTGGGCTGAAAAAAAGGCCTCAGCTTGGGAGTGTCCATTGTTGGGTCCCTCAGTAGACACGTGGAATGATCCGGTAGCGAACAGTTCGGCAGTACTCGTCCCACGCAGAGCCGTACTTTCTTCTGCACTCACTCATGTCGCGAGAGTCTCGGTGCACGAGCAGGATGATGAAGTAGATCATGTAGTACCACGGCAGGAGGTGGCTGACGCCTAAAGATGTAAGAGATACAAGGACAAAGGGGACACAAAAAAATCTGTAAGACTGTCACTTGATACAATGTGTTCATTTCAATTATCGCTTTTTATTCCAGTATATTTAGCTTTTTGTAGGTCTGTAAGTTTGGTTGTTGTGATCTCAAATGAAACTGTCCATAATTACACACAAAACAATGTAACCTCTAAAATGTCAATATCTCCACAAGAACTGATAAAGGGCATGCTTGTTACTAAGGATCGACTAATAATTGGCATGGCCGATAATATCTGCCGATATTCTGCATTTTGTATGATAATCGGCATCAGCCGTTTTTTCCACCGATAACCAATAAAATAAGTTTATTTTAAAACGCGCTCCTTTGGCTCTTATGCAGCCGTCTCTCTCTGCCTTAAGTCACCACTCTTGGCTGTGTAACAATGTCCCGCCTACAGCACCCACTGATTGGCTGCACGGCACAAGTGACAGCCAATCAACACTGAAGCTTCTAGGTGCAGCGCCACAGAGAAGAGAGGAGGACTGCTCCATGAAGCAGCAGTGTGGTGTTTGAAGGCAAGGCAACAGAAAATGTCAAAGTTGAATCATGTCATGCTTCTAAAAATAAATAGCACCACGGCAAAAAAAAGAATGATCAAGTGAACATGACCTGGAGCTCCTTTATTTAATAATAAGAAGACATAGCAACATATGGGTACAGCAAGTAGCCTATAGATTAAGAGAGCTGAACCTGTTGAACTTTAAGAGATCTCTGCACTTTTTGTTTTTATATAATTAAACAATTGCTTGAACCATTTCAACCAAGATCACAGTTTGTGTTATTCTACAAAAGTTTAAGGTCTTTTTATCACAGATTTTCACAGTGTACAAAAACAAACAAACAGTATACTGTATTCAGTCTAATCCCAAGTGTGTTATTCTAAATTTTGACACCAAAATTTAAAATTTTTACTGCAAATTAATATCGATTCTAAATATCGGTTATCAGTTTCCTTGATTACTAAAAATCAGTATCGGCCCTTAAAAAAAACATATTGGTCGATCCCTACTTGTTACCATCCACTTACACCCCTACTGACAACATATGATAAAGGATTGTTCCTTTTGTACACCATGAAAAATGCTACAAGTACTTAGTGTTCATTTTAGTGTACTTGGCTGAACTCTTTGTCCTGGACCTTGGTTCATGAAACTGGCACCCTTTGTGTTTGATCACTTGTGGTACAAATGTCAAGCTGACTCACCACACGGTAGTGACCAGGCCAGAGCCATGATGAGGTCTCCCAGGTAGTTCGGGTGGCGGACCACGCCCCACCAGCCTGACACCAGTAGACTCTTCCCTGTGGCTGTGGGGATGGTCTTCAAATCTGAGAGAGAGGCAGATGAGAACACAAACCGGGACAAAGAAATATGTGGTAAGAAGTCCGATCTTTAAACACCATCTTAGTATCAAACACAAAATTTGCTTTTACACATGTTGCATGTTTTTCCTGCTGTAATTATTTTCAACAACAAAACCAGATGGAAAACCAGATGCAAAACTTGATTACCCGTTATTTTTCTATACTCTTGCTGAAGAAGACCGTGGAATATGGGTGAAAACTTTGGGAACAGGTAAGTACTTGAATCTGAAGTATTTATAATATTTTTGTCCCCAAAGTCCAGAGTTAATCTCCACACTCAAGGAGAGGATACTTACTGATGTCACAAACATGAGATATACATGTGATGTAATGTGTAAAGCATCTGTGCTTTCATAAAACATTAAACAGCATGTTAATCTCGATCAACATGCCGTATTTGGTTCCACCACTGATGACAGCTCCCAGATATACTGTAACACTAGACAGAATCTAAGTAGAAAGCTTTTCCTATTTTTGCTTTAGTAAGCAATAAATAAAAATGCTCGGTTAAACATAACCATGACATAAACTGCCAAATGTCTGGAGATGAACTTACGGGACAGTTTGGGGTCTGATGGGTTTCTCCTGAAATTATTTTTCTCAGAGTTGGATTTCCTGAAGATGTAGAAGCCAATGACTGAAAGACAGACAAACCAAAAGAACCCATTTAATACCCCAACTTTTCAAATAAAAATGACCATCAACATGTTGAAGGAATACTCATCATCTGAAATAATCTGATGAGTGAGGTTAGTTAAACCCTCTGCTTCTTCTTACGTTTGAGTGCAATGATGACTGCAAGTGCTAACGGCCCCAGTGGGTTTGAGTGGCTGACAAGGTAATAGGCTTGCAGGGTGTAAGTAAAAGGAACCCACACCAGATCACCAAATGCCAGCATGAAGCCAAAACCATCGTGCATCAAGTCCATGGTGGTCAGAATGGCCTCCTGAGAGAAGACAAAAAGAAAGCCATTCAATCACCACTTCTTAGTCAATTAAATTGCTTTTCTTTTTCAATGTTTCATTAACTCCCATGTGAGTGACGCTTCTGAGAAAATGTCCAGGTTATAGCACATATAACGTTTATGTTCATTGTCTTCTGAGCGTACCTCATTCCACAGGCCGTCCACCACGTAGAGCAGCTGGAAGAGGTTCACCAGGATCATTGCATAGGATGGTGCATCCAGACCCTGCTGCTTCATCTCTGCCAGCGCCATCGCAAAATTGATCAAACACTGAAAAACACACAAGAAATTCAGGATCATTATGAGCATTTGCTCAGTTAAATACAGAATGTTTCATATTCAATTGTGGAAATCCAAGTTTCATTCACTTGAAACAACACGTCTACTGAGGTTAAACCTACAGAGCAAATAAAACCAATTCCACATACGGCCACCAGAGAGCAGAATATGTGCATAAAATTAGCATTGTGAAGCAGATCAAGAGAGGTCTAAATTTAGCTCAGGTATACAGGGACATATTTTACATTGTACAGAAAGAGAAGTAAATGAGAGTGACAACATCTTTATTATTTTAAGGTTTCAAATGACACTAAAGTTTGCTCCAGTGTCCAATGACGACTCACCCAGCCAATCAGTCCAGGGCGCATCTCACAGAAGAACTTCAAATCAAAGTTTTTGATGCGGGGGTTGAGCTCGCGTCCTTTGAAAAAGTCATACATCAAATTACCTAGTGAAACAGAGGAGGGAAAATAAATCAAACAACTGTGAAAATTTAAAGCAGACACCAGTCAAAACAAATGGAAGAATAAAAAAAGATCCGTGAGCCAATGACTGTGGGTGTTTCCCCTTACCGGAGTTTCCCCCCAGTGCCAGCTGGTCTGGGGTGGCGTATTGAGAGCGAACATACAGGTAGACGCTGAGCAGGACGGAGATGAGGAGGGTTGCCGTGGCAAGTTGCAGGAAGTTGCTGTGGATGTAGGTGAGATCGATACCCTGATGGACTGCTACTGCAACTACTACAGCACTCGCTGCGATGGCAAAGAAACCTGCAGGGAAACAGACATTTAAAGCCTGTACAAATGTCTCCTAAAATAGTAGAAATGCATATATGATATGAAAGTTAAAAAAAGGGTCTTCCACAACTAATTTCTAATACTTTTTAGATGCTTACTATTATGTCCATAAAACCTTAAATTACAGTTTGTTAAAGGCTATTTAGGTTGGGCTTTAAATACAGACACAAGGTAGAATGTGGAAGACAAAACCAAAATAAGCACTGAAGCTTAATTACCTAAATTAAATCAGTTTAAGCAAAATATGTCACCACTTCAAGATCAGTTATCAGAATTAATGAATGGTAATGACAACATAATATCACTGCATCCAAGTTTACTTGACCCGACAAAATAAATTAGGCATTCATTCATTCAACTTTAGCTCGAGTGCAATTAGACAGTGAGTGATTATAATGAAATGGGCAGAGCTCCTGCTTCACACGGCCTCACCATTGGTTCTGTACTTCAGTCTCTCCCCAGACCTCAGTGGCATGCCTTCACTCAGCTAGAGAGACAAACAGAAAAAAAGGGGATTAACAGCTGAGCAAGAGCACATTTTCCTTAACTGTGGGAGGAAACGAGTCACTCAATGAAGGAAACACGTGCCTGCTAAAACTTATGGACTCCTCAACAGTTGAAAATGCTCCATATCTCCTAGAGCTATCTGGAGCTGCCTCAGATGCCAACTAAGATGTTTATTATAAATTTAAATACCTAACACAAAAATGTAATATGTGTAGTAGATCTATCATTTAGAGAGTTAGTGTTAGATATAAAGAAGTAGAGATTATGAACCAGGAGGGAAATAAAAAGGGCTTGGAGCATCTCATTAACTGTTACTCCTGACCAGTAATCCAATTTCTGCTTCCTGCCAGAGCTGACAAACAGAAACAGTCATGTGTTACTTCATGTGTGTCTTTCCTCCATCAGTCAATGCAGACAGCTAGCTAGCTACCACTTTACTGTAACTACTAGTACTGGGTTCAGGGGAATAATGTAGTGTTACATGATTCTACAACTCATGCATGTATCTTTATGTGTATACTTCACCTTTCCAACAGGCAGGACGTAGAGCAGGGCCTGGAATAAGATCCACAGGATGACAAAGCCAAGAGCCTGGGCATCCCAGAAAGACTCAAGAAGGGGCACAGGAGGGGGGAAGTTAGTCAGGCTGGGGTCCTCCAGGTTGACTTGGAGTATCAGAAAGAGAACCCAGGCAGGCAGGAAGAGAAGCCAGAAGTATGCTCCTGAAGGAAGGCGAGGACACAGCAGGGTTAATAATGTTGATAGTTTGATTTGCTTTAGTTCACCACCACATGTCTGCATGTCTAGATAAACACCACCTTGATAAAGACAGACAAACAGACTAAAACACTGACATACACGTGAGTCACATAGCTGAGCCAGTAATGCACATGTTCTAAAAATCAACTTTAGCAGTGTTTTGACCACATGAACTTTCCCCCAGGGACTTTTGAACCTTTTGAAGAACTCTCAACCTGCATTTACACAAGTGGGACCAGACACATTCACTAATATTTTTCTAAATGAATAATTTCTCCTACTGTGCCCATACGATCATTGTTTTACCAAATCTCTCTGTAGTCGTCTTTGCATTCTTGTGTGTACAAACACTCAAGCAAGTATACTGGGCCAGCAGGTAAGTAATAAAGCCTACATCAAAGATACATCAAATACCAGTAAAGAACATTTTGAGCATGTGTATTGAACTTATTTCCCCTTTGTGGTGTTTATGTCAGGTCAGGGGTCGACAATATAAATGGCCCGGTGGCCCGACGTACTTTTAAAACCGTCCGGGCCACCAGAACGCTCCAACCACTGGCCCGATGGGGCCAGTAAAAATAATGCCCTTGATTAAAAAAAACAAACAAAAGAAAAACAAGTAAAAAAAATCTAACTTCACATTAATTCCCCGTGGTTCCAATGTTTTGCGATGATTTCTGTTAAATCGTCTCGGTTTATACCGCTAATACTTTACGTGATCCCGATCAAAGACAGCCGTCAATGCAACCAGACTGTGCTCTCCGTGGGACGTAAACACACCTTGCTCGCTCCCGCAGAACGCGCGCGGCCGCTCAGTGCCGCTGCTGATACTGTGTATTTCGTGGATCATTAAGCTTGTTACAGCTTCTACCTGTTGAGAAGATCTCAGTCAGAAGTATGAGATGAGGAGAGGAGCAGCAGCAGGTTAACCTCAGGTCTCTACACTGAGAGTCTGAGGTAGGAGCAGCGGAGGAATCTAGCGCAGCTATGGAAGCCTAATGATGCCAAAAGTAAAATGAGTCACACTAACAAATTATAACACAATTTATATTTTGTTCTACTTGTGTATTTATGTGATACAGGATTTGTGCAATTTACTTTTATTTCTGTGTTGTTTTATTTATTTTATATTTATTTTATGTTATAATTTGTGAGTTAGAATTAGATTCTTTATTTAATTTATATTTATATATTAGAATTGTTTCTACTCTTTATAATTTACTTTTTAGTATTTGTGATTTATCTAACTTAGGTATTTATGGTTGTTATTTCCATTAATATCAAAATTATCAATATATAAAATATCTATATGGGGAAACCTTTTACAGTGCTGCATGTTGCATAGGATAATTATATATTTAGAAAGTAGAACTGAAGTGATTCATTATAAGATGATTAGTTAAAACATTTCAATTCCATTTTGTGAATTTCAAATAAAAGAACAGTCATTTATTTCCTCATTGAAGTTTTCTTAAAAACATAGTTAAAGTCTCGTCTTGATCTTGTGAACCCAATATCGTGCCTCGTCTCGTGAACTGAGTGTATCGTCACACCCCTATGAAATACAAATACAATAGTAAAGCAACGTTTTGGTTTTGGCTAGTAAAAAATCTGGTTGGCTAGTAACTTTTTTGATCTACTAGCCACTTGGCTAGTAGATCAAAAAGTTAATTTCAAGCCCTGGATGCAATTATTTTAACAGGCAATTAACGATAGACACTTGCTTAATAGAAATGTAGAGTGGCTAGTTTCATATATTTACAAAGGATGAGCAGTAAAAA
This sequence comes from Scomber japonicus, assembly GCF_027409825.1. Taxonomy (NCBI): domain Eukaryota; kingdom Metazoa; phylum Chordata; class Actinopteri; order Scombriformes; family Scombridae; genus Scomber; species Scomber japonicus. The sequence goes on along the minus strand of NC_070594.1, from coordinate 29,256,491 downwards.
ATATTTTTTTATTTCTTGCTTGTTTATTTGAGGAGTTCTCCACTCTACAAGGGCCATGTAGCAGAGCGGGCTACTGGCTTTGACCCTCATGAAAAGAGCATCGCACACCAAAACTGCTTTAAAAAGAAGAAGGCAGAGAATGTAACATCTCCTGTGTTAGTTTGTGTGCATGTCTATAGTGAAATGGCAGCAGGGTTCAAAAAACAAATGGAAAACATGTTCCACACAGCCTATTATGTGCTGAAGAAAGAAAAGCCATTTACTGAATTGTTCTTTTTCGTGATTATTGGGATCTATACCTGACGTTGACCTGGGCCACTGGTTACAATAGTCGGGCCAGTGAATTTCAAAAGCCACTGGCCCAGAGGGCCAGTGGCAAATTTTCCTTATTGTCTACCCCTGCAGGTGCATGTTTATTACACAAAGCAGCAATAGGCATGCACAGATTGAGGTGTGACATCATCACTTCCCAAATGCTCAGTTTTACATGTCCACATGGATACAAAGACACCAGAATTTATTTTAAAAATGCACCTGAGAAGGAGTTTGAAAAATATATATTTTAACAGCACTGGACACGTACAAGGGTGTAACTAGTCTGACCAAAAATAAAACATTGTGGAGACTTTGCTTCAAAGACTGCTAGTTGCATACTGCACATTCTGGAACCTACCTATCTTCCCTCCAAAGTCGAGAGGGGTGGAGAGAGCGGCAGCAGGAGCAGCAGCCAGCTTGGCCGCCGCCTCCTCCTCCTCCGGCTGTTCAGGTTTGGCCGCATCTGTTTTGGTATCTACATCGTCCCTCCTGCGGCGCAGATTGTAGCGGCCCTGGTTCTTCTCAGGCTCTCCTTCAATCTTAGCCTCTGATGTCTGAATAAAGATTTGTTTATTTAGCATCATTAAAGCACATAAAATCAACAAAATAAACTGAAAAGTTGTTCACTATATGGGGAGACATTTCTTCAAAACAGGAAAAACTAGCTTCATGTATGAACTGCGATCTTTCTTCCAATGTTATAAATTAGTTCTCAAATTACAAAAACTAAACATTATCTTTACACATATGTTATGTCATCATTAAATACATTCATCTGATGAACAGTAAAGATGGCACATAATTCAATCAGCCAGACCGCCAAAGCAGGCAAACATTTGAACAGATTTTCAATTGAAAATACCTATTGGAGCCTGACTTGACCAAAAATATACAGCTTTTAGAAGTCATTGGTCATCTTCAGCCATACGGATGGCCTGAATTAGCACTGATACCTGATCCAGGTAATGTGTTTAGTCAACAACAATATAAAATATAAGCAGGACCTAAGCTAATTGTTCTTCATCAAAATCAATTTGATTGAAATGTAAAAAACACAAAGCAGATAAAAGTCTGAGAATTTTTTTTTTTTTTTTTTTAAACTGCATAAAGTCCATAAACTATACACTTGCAAATATAAGACAAGTAAAAGGCCTTCTAATGAAAGGAAAATCAAGTCAAATCTAATACCTTTTTCTAAATTACAGCTGATCTGTACTTGTAACTGAAACTTTTTGCCATCCATCCATTTAACTTCATTCAGCCAAGTTACAGTGTGTATGTTAATGCACTTACAATGTAACTTTACCTTCACAAGCCCCAACTTTTACCATAAACTACAAACACTGTCACAAAGCAGTCATTGTGCTGTTTTTCCTACAGAAAGGTTCTTATAGAGGGTATACTTATCTAGGATTAATAGTTAAGCCACATAACCATACAGACTAACAATGGCTCAGGAACCTGATTAAAAACAACAAAGATTGGGAAAGCAGACAAAGCTAAGAGAAACTGGATAGAATTTTGAAGTACTATTAAGGGGAGTTTCGTATCTTAACTCATGTAAGAAGAAGAAGAAAAATGTCTACCACTCTAGGACTGTTTGTCAAAAGCTATCATAAAAGTTTAAAAGCTGGGGAAAGTAAAGAGGGAGCACATGTTGCTGCGCCATGTGACTGGCTAAATGAAGCATGATCTTGTGAGGGGAGCCTCTCTCGGCTGGAAAACACACACGCAAACACACGGCCCCCAACGTGCATGCATCATGACATTCCATTAGCTTCCAACTTACCTCAAAGCCCATTCACAACTAGAGAGCTAGTAGAGCCTGGAACATCAGTTGTTTTTGTTGTAATAGCATCTACCTGACAACGCTTGTTTAAACCCAAGAGAGTTGCAGCAGTAGAAAGTGGTTTTAATGCTTGCTAATGCAGCAATACAGAGAGAGAGTGTGTTATGAACAATTTCCAGTGTTTGAACTTGATTTTTTTTTTCCAAGATGGAACTTACCTCATTTACTTTGTTAGCAGTGTTATTCTCCTCTGCCTTTTCATGCTTATTGTTGGTATTGTTCTCAGCTGCCTTTGTCTGTGGCTGCCCATGAAACAATGGAGGGAAATTGATGGAGAGAGACAAAAAAAAAGGAATGCAACGTGAGGAATACACACAGTGAAGGTTGTGGTCAAAATCCAGAAAAAAAACAAAAACAGACATTTCTCCACAATATATTGTGGATAATTTTGGACGTCTGAAGATGAACTGAACTGTGTGTGTGTGTGTGTGAGAAAATGTGTGGGGGGGTTGACCGGATTGAATTCATCAGCATTCACTAATTCTACCAGTATGTGGTGAACACAGGACAGCCTGAGCTCTCATAAACACGTCCTTCCTTTCTTTCTTTCTTTCTTTCTTTCTTTCAAGAGCCCACTGTCTAATAAAGCCAAAAATGTCCAAATCTTCAGCTGGTCCACTTACCAGGGGAGTGAGCCTGACTTCAACTGGATCCTTCAGCTTTGTATCCCGGCGGGAGGATGGTGCAGTCTCTGTAGCTGCAGCAGCGACAACTGCCGCTGTGCGGGAAGAGGAGCGCCGTGTGGTCCTCGCTGGGGAGCGTGACCGGCTGCGGCGACGGCCCGGTGATCGGGAACGGGAACGAGAGCGTGATCGGGCCTGGAAGCCAGCAGCACTCTGAGGGAAAACAACAATTCAAGCAAAAGCCATTATTAACAATTGGTGATCTACAAACAAACAAAAAAGGTATGAAAAATGTGTCCACCTAACATGAGTATAATATAGTAAGAACACATAATGCAGAAAGTACACACAGCAAGGTAGTTTTCAATGCTTATGCAGCACAATGGCATTCATAGCATATAATTTCAATGTATCAGTCTTCCTATGTACTGGCAATATACCAGCCATATGGCCTTAATAATGACAGGAAAATTTTATGTGCCTTGCACTCTACACATCCTTACTAACCACTGAAGACACACACCAAAATACTGCACAAGAAATGATTACATGAAACTGTGTGAAGGAAGATTCAGTTTGGATCATGTGTCACTGTGACTGGCCTTACCCTCATGTCCTGCTCCTTCAGCTCCAGTTCAGTACCATCCTTGTAGATGACCGTGTAGAGCTGACTTTTGGTATCAAAGCTCAGCACCTTGACCTCATAGTACAAGCTGCTGCCGGGCCAGCGGCCCATCACCCTGTCCCCTTTCTGGTACTTCACAGTAGGCATCCTATTTGATCCGAAAACATGTGATAAAGTGTGAGAGCAGGAAACGGGCCAAAGAGAAGAGAAGAGAATGAAGAGAAAGTGAAAGTGTGATGACAGGAGACAGAGAACAATGAAGACAAAAGACGAGACAGGTGGGGGACATGGTAGAGCGGAACAGGTAGGATGGGAAACAGTCTAGTAAACCCTCCCTCAGGAGGCTGTTCTTTCCTGGGTGAAATCATTATTCAATATTGTCCTTACTTTCATCCACACTGCAGGCTGGCTGATTCTAATTTATATTTTTATTTTGAAGAATTCAGATTTTTAAAGAAAATTAAGTTAAGACACATTCATCATTACAGTTCAAACCTACTTGGCTATTGATATGCACAGTGAAGGAGAATCATTTGCTACAATGACAGACATTGTGATCCGATGCTCCTCTTTCTGTCTCTATACAGTGCACTGAAGCATAGCATGAGCTCAAACTTCCAACAGTCTGTGTGAATGACAACAATAGAAGCATCTCAAAATCTCAATGTGTTCATTGTCACACACTGTTGACTGACACTTGGCATACAACTTTCTAAATGCCTGATGCATTTACATACTCAGTGTTAGCAAATGATCTTTCCAAATAACCATACAATCCTAAATATATTGACACCAGTTAACAGAATAAACAGTTTCCTAATTAAAATTAGACACAAAATTGTCACACATTTAACATCATAAGCAATAGACATATTAGCCACATTGAACCATTTTAAACGTGACTCTACTTAGCAGAAATATTATCCAAAAAGGCACACAACAAATGATAAAAAGCATGACCAGGCTCTTGTCTAACTCCATGAAGCAGATGAGAAAAATCAACCTCCCACTAAGTACTAGGACATGAGTAGAGATGAGTGGACTGTTATGTTATCCCCCTGGGCATTTTACACTTCAAAATAATTTACTGGAAATATGTTTAACTGCAGGACAACATGATCCACTGCTACATCAACACAGACAAAACCTCCTGGGGGAATCTCTAAACACACACACAAAAAAAGTCTGAACTGAATCTGTGCTACTGATTTTATTTGCTTTGTTGATCTGTGGAACTAACTTGGCAGACGAGTGGCAAAGCGAGATAGGGTTACCCTTCCTCTTAAAAACCCAGGCCAACTGCTCAGGATTAATGTAGAAAACTAACCATTACAAAACCATTTGAAACATTTAAACAATCTAACACCATCTATGAATGTTTTTCTTTGTTAATGGGTGTTCATACTCCTGATCAAACTGTACACATATTGAGAGTATGGATGGATTTACATTAGCAAACACTTTAGAACGGCAAAATCCTACTGCAGTGTGCACCACTGGGCACAATGAGGTGGGCCAGGCAAGGTCAGCATTATGGAACATTAGTGACCAGGGAGGCTCAGTGTCTAGAAAACCACCACACTACTGCAGAACTGCTGACAGGTCTGTCCCTGCTAGGTTTACCCCAAAGCCATCTGTCTGAAAGAGTCGTGCCATTCAAGTCGCAGCCAACCAGGCAAGGAATTTTTTACACCAGCCACTGTACAAATAACAGTAAAAAAAAAGTTCTGTGGAGATATCATTTTTCTTCCTGCTGCAGAAAACAAAACTTAAATTTGTCCTGAAAAACTGCCAGCTAATAATAATAATAATAATAATAATAATAACAATACATGAAGCCAACCCCATAGAGGCATATTTGTGTTGTACACAACTCATACTAAAATTAACATTCATGATCACAAATAAATAAAAGAACATGCATGTTTAAGCTGCTCTGAATCACTTCAACCACAACTTGCTACTGCCAGCATGAGAACACCAATCAATTGCAATGCAAGTCACTTTTGATTATTAACACTAAGAACACACGAGCATTAAAATGACTGAAACTGGAAGAAAGGAAACTATTTAACAAACTGTCAGAACAGCTGCAGCGCTGATAACAGCAGTCTTGCTAATTAAATGTCCAGAAGTTAAACAGCACCATGCTTCAGTAGATAGCAGGTAGCATACAGAAACTGCTTTGAGGTTAAGATTAGTGGTTCAGGTTGTGAGTTTTGCCATATATGGTCTGTCCAACAAGGAAAAGTTAGACATCATACATATATCAAAGAACCTCTTCAGGTTAATATTAAACCTCTCTGCTGTACCTCCTTGATCTCTTGTAAGCTTTTATGAAACACAAAATAACTCAAATGATTCACAGCAAATGCTCCAACAGTCCATTGAGAAGTTGGATTACTATAAAGGAGAGAGTCAAACACATGTACTCAATCCCTAGTCCTCTGGTAACTGATCTGATCTCATAAAACACACAAAAAAAATCCACATCTGAGTGAAACCCATCTCAGTGTGACACACCCAAAGTTAGTCCCTGCGCTGGTCTCCTGGCTTGCCTGCAGTGTTCCATATGGGATGTGGAAGTCAGGGCTGAATCGTGACTGATGAGAGTTTCCCCTATCAGATTTTAGGCTGGGCTGATAAAAGGATAGGAGTTGTAACGTGGGTGGAGTTTTAAATAGAAGTCGGCCCTGACTTCCCCCCTTTGTGCTGAAAGCTGCTGTTTTGCTCCACCTGGTATGCAGACCTATGAAATGTAATGTGTGAATCGTATCATAATTTCCCACCAAGGAGGCGATAAACGGATATGTTAACATAATAGTGCAGTGTTTTATGCATTCAATTTCCATATGGGTAGGACACATCTGCACGATTGCTTTTAATCTACAAAATTATTACTGAAAATAACAACACAAACTTTAATTCATATATTCCGCCATCAAATGTTATGTCACTTTACTGTAAACTCGCAGCTTGCACGAAAGCGATAATATAACGTTACTGTAGTTTACGGTTAATGTAAGTTATAACGATGCAGTTATCTTATTTAACTATATATCAGAATTTACTAAGTGAACTAAGGTTATGTTTTTAACAAGCCAAATCAACGGACTTTTCCAACCTAGGACATCTATGTTGGGCTTCACGGTGATTTGGCGCTATACAAATAAAGATTGATTGATTGATTGACGTTGGTCACGATCTAATTCATCATGTCAATTGTTAATATATTGGAGCATTTATTATTATTAACGTTATATCGCTTAATTTAATTAACTTAACTTAATTAATTTGGCAATTTAAAATGATAACTTCAGACTCATTTAGTTGGTTTAATGCATTTCACTGCTTGACACACGGATATGAACGTGCCTTCCACAATAACGTCAATAGCGTATCCCCTTTATGCAGAAACTGAAATGTGCAGTCGCTGTTTCTTTAACGAGATGCTCCTAACATTAGCTTTGTTAGCTTTCAACATCGCCTAGATGCAGCCTGTAGCGACAGAAAGGAAAGGAGGGAAAACGTCATGCATTCAAATACTGTTGGCGTAGAAACCAAAACACGTCGGCTAAAACCGATCAACCCGGGAGCACGAATGAATAAGTTGGACAAAACTGAATTCAGTGTCTGAATCCCAGCAAAACATGTTTAAATATACGGTGCGAATGCAATGCAGAAGCCGACTGGGCTTACTAATAGTGTTACGATAATGTAAAGACTACGTTTCAGTACGGGTAGGCACCGTCTAATTTCTGAACACTAAATAGTTACGCATCTAGATGTTGGCGTACAGCATATCCGGGACTTCATAGTCAATCGTTAAAGTGCTACTGGCGAGCACTATTTAACACTTCCATTGGATATGCTTGCTACTAAGGGAGAAGGTCGTCGGCATAAATATAACGTTAACCCAACAGCACCTACTGCCTTTTACTTAGACAGTGGGAAGAAGTTACGATTCCAGGAGCTAGTCGGAGCCCACAGTCTGCTTCAGTTAGCATCGGCTTAGCTCCAATTTCCCAACAAAGAGAAACGTAATGCGATTTGCCATCTTGAAACACAAACATAAGCGTTTGACGGATACACTTACCTTAATATTGCGCGAATAATCCCACTGAGTAACACTAATAAAGTATTCCGTGATAAAGTGAGAAATTAATACATTAAGCTTTATATTTTTTAAAAACAGACTTTGCTAACGTTTGACGTAGCTGTTCTCCCTCCCTCTCTGGGCAAAATCCACCAGTGACTAGGAAGGCGCGAAGGCTACTGATTGGCTAGCTCAGCGTTCATTTCAAACAGTTCAGCGATCTCATTGGTCGTCGGTGGAATTTTAAATGAGTTGCGATTGGTTTGAGGGGGTCACGACTACTTTGTTTACTGGTGTCAAATTACCGACAGTCAAACTGGTAGGTCAGGAGAACAGATACCGCATAAGAAAACACCATTAATATGGGAAGTACAAGTTATAATTTAGACTTTCCATCATAACACAGGAGCTATATTAAAAAAAACATATTGCATATACATATATATGCGATATATATATATATATATATATATATATATATATATATATATATATATACACACACACACACATAAATTACAATTCTTTAATTATATTTAATACACCCTGTAATTAATCTTGGATTTACTTGAAATTTAATTTAATGGAAATCAATTAAAAGTGTTTAATCAGTGTGTTAATATAAATTGACACAGAGTAGGGAGGAAACTGATATATTTCTGGAGTGAAGCTGTCATTATGATGGCACTAAACTACCAATCTGTATTAATCAACCACTGGAGACAGGTTAATTTTAATTAAATCCTTTGATGGGGTCAGGTAGCATGCACAAAAAGACTTTGAATTTTGCAAATGTTCATGTGGAATTTCAGCTGTCTCCCTTCAAATAAGTTTTTGTGGCCAAAACAGTGTAATATTTAAATTAAAGTTGTCCCATTTGCGTTAATCTCTTAATATGTTACTTCATGATCTATCCATTTAATGTAAGTAGCATCTCTGAAGGAAATTGCACTATGAGCTTAAGTGCATCAAATAACCCTAACTAGGTTAACCACACTTTATGTTTGCACAGAGGAGAACCAGCAACAGCTGCTATTTACATAAACATATGTGCAAAGGAGACCTGACTATTGTGACACATTATTCACACCTGCTGGTTGTACCCAAGTGTCATAAACTGATTTTTGAAAATTCAAATTCTCCAATCCAATTACAGCATCAGTGTTTGCTCAGCTTCCTCGTCTTTCTCTCTGCAACTCGGGGTGTTTTCCTGTCTCAGTGCAGCTCTTGCCACCGCACAGCCCCTTTCTGGCTGCAAGTCAAACGAAACCTTAAATGAACTGCAGATGCACTGCCAAAGTTCTCTACGCCCCTCCCACAAGAAGCGCTGATGCACAGAAAGTTTTTTTTTTTTTTTTTTACAACCAATAAAGTGCGGGAAGCTTTTTTAAACATTACATACATACTCTGACCTACAGTAGAATATCTTCTGAAGTACAAGGTTGTGTGTGAAGTGTCACCCAGACACGTTTATTAAGTTAAAGACTATAAGATAAGATAAGATAAGATAAGATAAGATACATTTATTGATCCCACAGTGGGGTAAATTCATTGCTACAGCAGCTCAAAAAATAGTGATATAGAAAAAACAAAAACAAATGTATACAACAATAAAATTTAAAACTAAATAAAAGGACCCTAAAATGCAATTATAACACACACACATATATATACAACAATAAAATTAAAAACTAAAAATGTTGTGTCAAAACAATCTGCTTTGATGCAATAAAACAAAGAAATACACACTTAATATTTATTTTATTGGCAATACACCATATTCACAAATCATATTTAGAACGTTTATATATTGACACAATCCCCTCTTAAAATGATAAGAATTTGAAATTATTTAAAAAAAAAATGCATTTATTTAAATATAAATTATATATATATTGCTGTTTTTTACTGACTTCATGACTGACACGTGTACACATTTCCCTTCTCTTTTCTTGCCACTATCCTTTCTTCTCTGTATGTGTACATAGCTGAGTGGAAAATATCTTAAGAAGACAAAAAAAGAAAAGAAGGACTGGAAACTTCTACAAGTAGCCCATTCAAAACCAGGGATTCCCTCAAAAATAGTCAAAAGGTGAACAAGTTGCAAAGTCTATGTTTTACACAATTATAAAATATTAAAACAATGTAGAATTGTGATGTATCTGATTTTGGAGCATCTATGAAAAAAATCTAAATCCAAAGACTTGAGCATTCAGCTCACAGTTGCATTAGAAGAAAGGACTCCAGAAACAGTACACACACCTCATAGGCTCAAAGAACGCATTATATGGCTTCAATTTCAGTTAGTCTTCCTCTTCCTGTTCTTCTCTGCTGAGGGTGAGTGTGACGCACTGTGGAGCAGTCGGGCATGTTGTCACAGTTAATAGACTGTGAAACACAGGCTGACCTGGTGTAACAACAGATGTGGGCACATCAGGGAGGACATTCAGTCTGCAGTGAGTTCAAAGAGTCATTATTCACTCAAAATGAGACTATTTAACTTTTGAAAGAAGAGTTAACAATTTTACAAATGTAAAGTTGAATACACAAGAAAAGAACACATTACTCATTTCATTACAGTCTGGGAGTTTTGGTGACAAAGCCTTACTTATTCTGGTATTATCTGTGCTTCTCTCTCAATGTTGATTTTCAATGTGCTTCTCTCTCTCCTCTCTACCCCAACCGGTTGAGGCAGATGTTCTCCCACTTTGAGCCTTCCTGTTAAAGGGAGTTTTTTCTTGCCACTGTTGCCAAGTGCTTGCTCATGTGGGAATGTCGGGTCTCTTTAAAATTAAACCTGAAGAGTTCGGTTTAGAACCTGCTCTATGTCTAAAGTGCCTTGAGATGACTTTTCTTGTGATTTGGCGCAATACAAATAAAGATTGATTGATTGATTGATCAGTAGCTTATGGTGGCTAATGCTAGCTGGCTTTCAATAGATGTTGACGTGTTGCTGACATTACTGAGTCAGTTCGATTATTTTTTTGATATTACCAATGGATCAAAAGGATGATCAAAAGGATGAAAAAGTGATAATACGGTATGATAATTACAATAATAATTGATGACGTGTTTGAAGCTTTTTCAATGCTCAAAACAGTGAACATCATTTAAAAAGAAACAACTTCTGGTCTTGTATTGCAATTTTTATTTAATTTGCTCAAACAAAACATTATGTTAGCATGTAAGAAAAGACTAATTAACATGAGAACAGTATGGTACAATGCAAATGATAAAAGAATAAGTCTGGAAACCCATCCTCGAAACTTGCTGCGCCTTTCAGTCCAATTCATCTCTACTAATAATCCTGCAAACTCACTATTCCTTCAGTTCCCTCATCTGAAAACTGGACAAAGATAAATGCTTCCATCAATGACCTGACAATAACATGGGGTAGATCTCACTGCAGAGGACAGAGCGGTTTTTATCCAACATTTCCAAGCGTGTAAAGAAAGCTAAGCTGTTGAACACAAACAGTCTTCTGTGACGTTCAATGGCATGAGGGAACACAGAACACCGCAGCCAGACTTATCTGGACTTCCGAACAGGGCTAGGTTTAGAAAAATCATCTTGGAACCCTAGTAGGCCTCATGTCTCAATGGTTTGATTGTACTTCTGAGCTGTAAGAAAAGCAACCTCACAACTGTATGGAAAGAAATTATGTTTTTTAAAAAAGATGATCTTGGTGCAAAGGTGTTTTCTTGGTGGGGAACAGTACCAAAGTCACTGAACTCTCCCTTCAAAACAACATGATGGAGGAAAAAAAGCAACTGCATGTGATCATGATGACAGTCCCTTGATATTACTACGACTCATCTTTAAATCTTTGACATATTAAATGCAACTTCGGAACAAGGCACAAACCACATAGCTTTCACAAAGAGTTTCTCGATCATAACATTTCACCTGCCATCATGTCCAAAGACTGAATATATAGACAGACATCTTTCTGTTTTTAGATCTCTTGACAAAAATGATACAAAAATAAGAAAGGCGACTTTGTTGAGAGTGATTATGTTTAGCAGGAGACTGCTGAGTTGAATCCTTTGGTGAGATAGCCACACTGTTGGTGGCAGAACTGTTATCAGAGTATGTTGGATTTTTCTGTGGGTTGGGGTTTTTTTGTCATAAAGTGCAATCAATGCTGTGTAAACACTCAGTACAGAGCCTCATGGCTGGATGCTTCCATTTAAAAAGGTGGATGAGAAGATGAGACAACTTTATCAACACAGACCTGAAACCTGACCTTGATGCCAAAACCTCCTGCCCACACTCAAAACAAAGTTATGGCACCTTGTGTACATTTTTTTCTTTCATCACAGTATTTTTTAACAAATTTGACCCAACCCAAACAAATGAAAGAAACATAATTTTCTCAAATGTGTGATTTCTCATCTTTTGCAGCAAAGCTACAACATCCAAGCCCTTGAAGATGAGATCCAACAGCCACTTATTAACAAATGTTTTTCAAGGATTGCAAGGTTTACAAGCAATGTATGATTAAAACCCCTTAGCCAATTCTCCTCATCATATTTATTTAAAGGGCCACTCCATAGATATACCAGTATGAAACATTTTACCACACTGAAAAAACACAATGCCTTCTCTGGTTAAAAATAACTCAGATGATGTCATAATGATGTTGTCGGGGTTATTTCATCTTGACTTTAGCTTTGAGAATACACTTCTTTTTTTTTTATACTTAAAGCTTGCTTTACAAGCCTACATGGAGTTTGTTGAAATGTAGGTCTTTACTAGACAAGCAAGGTCTAAGGTTGGATTATGAGAATTGTATGACTGAGTTTATTTAAAGCTTGACTCAGACTAGGAATTAAAAGGCAGGATATCTTGGCCTGGGCTGCTTCAATTTTGAGCATTATTTTTTAAAATCTGTCTTTTGTGAGTCCCCAACTTCATGCAAGGGTACATGACCATGATGTGCCTTTAAGTTACAATTGTATCATTTTGAAAAAGGTCAAAATGTTGTTTTTAAGGGCCACTGCTTTGTTGTACACTGTGGGTGGCTGTTAGAAGTCATGGGGTTTGAATGTATTAGTGGAGCTAACCTTCAGGATCTCATTTAGAAAAGAGTACAGAACCATTCCACGGACACTTATCTGCTACCTTGACCTGCCATCAACAGCTACAGTATTGTCCTGCCATCAACAGCTACAGTATTTGGACATCAGTCTCAGCTCCCAACATATTCCTCTCGAGTTGATTGTACTTTGAACTTTTAGAAAAACAAACTCAGCACTTAAATGGAAAATACTGAAAGAAATATGTTTTTAGAATAAAGTGACAGTTCCCTTGTGTATGTCAGACCTCTGGGAAAATACAGTTTCTCATTTGAAGTATTTGACAGCGGCAAAGCAAAAAAAAACAACAACAAAAAAACAAAAAAACATGAGACACAAATCATCAGTAAGCACTGGTGAAAGAGTAAATGGCACATTCATGTCCTAATGAACACCATCGCTTACGCACTTGGGTTATCCTGTGCACCTTTTAAAAGTTTTAGTTTTATAAATGCGCTAAAATAAAAAATAAGATCAGTTCAGCTCCAATGTGGCTAAAGATACAGTATCCTTGGATTTCATAGAAAAAAAATAAAAAATAAAAAATAAAAAAGGAGTGTGTTGATTTAGAAATAGTGTTATTCCATGAAATCATGTCTTACAGTGTTGCTCTGATGTTATTTCATGTCAGCCTTCAGTTTCACTGAAAATCTGCAAACAAGAGGTTGTGTGGTGTCACACAGTCACATTGTCCAAAGAGGGCTCAGGAGGGCCAAAAAGGACAGACAGACATTGAAAAATGTTTGATGGGGTTGGGGCTGGGGCATGGGGCCTTAAAATAAATGCTACACTTATTGCTTATAATAAAACTTGTGACAGTTAATGCAATTTCATGGCAGACTTGTGACCCTCACCGTATAAAGAAAAATAACCATTCATGCACCAAACGGAGTACCTAAACATGACAAACATGACAAGAGAGGAAGGAGGGAGAGAGTCAAATCAAAACGTACAGGAAGGAAGAGTCAGTTCTATCTACACATCTGGCCATGGTCAACTAGCATGACAGGTATTAGCGAATCAGCTTCTTTTTTTTTTTGTCGACAGGTAAAGTCTGCTAGAGAGCTACTATGACTGCCATCTAACAGGCAGCTACCCTTCATTTCTCATCCACCTGCCACTCAACACTATGAAAAAAATAAATGAGGGTAAAACGTCTCAACAGGGCGATCACTTCAGGAGGTAAACATCAGTTCTGATTATGAGTCCACAAACGAAGAGACAGACGAGAGAGCATCCTGTTTAAAGACTGGATTATTGAGCTACTTGATATGGCCATAGATCTACTGTACGCTGAAACAGACATGGTTGATAGATACTTTCGTTTTTTTTCTGAATAACTTTTTCTCTCTTTTGTACATATTCAGGTTAAAATAGTATTTGAGGAAGACGAGCTTTACAGTGTCCTGTAGTGGTGGACTTCGCCAGAGACGGTCAGTCCCCCATACATACTCACACACACCCAAACACACACACGCTCGCACGCTACCCCTATGGCATTATGGGAAAAAAAAGTTTTTATTTCCATCCCCACTTTCTTCCTTTCTTCAAACTCTCTTATGAAAACATGCCTTTCGATAGTAAAATCACAAGAACATGCTCAGAGTTCTGATTCTCTGTTCACTTATGCGCCAATGGTAAATACAGTATCACTGAAGAGTTCAATATTGGGTTTTTTTGTGTGTGTGTTTGTTCTGGTTGTTATAGGAAATCATCTTTGCATAAAGACATTTGCTTCTCTTTCAGACCGAAAAACTGTCCTCCAGGATGCGATGCCCTTGGTGGGAGGGGTAGGGGACGCTGGGTAGGGGAGGCCGGGGAGGGGGAAGAGGGGGGTCACAGCTATTGAGAGTTACAAGCCTCCCGCCATCACCTGCTCCTTTTTGTTGTTCTGTAATGTCCCCTCTCAGTATTAATGTAATTATCGTCATCATCGCTGTTATGTTGTGTTTGTTGTCCGCTGCCGTATTGTCACGTCTTAAACTGACTGAGGTTGTCTGTCGGGCTCACGTGGGTGTAGATGTTGTGAACAGGAACTTTGGAACCTCTATGCCGTGCTGGACTTGCCCAGCTCCTCCCTGATTGCTGAGGACACAGAGGGGAAGACAGAGAAAGAGAAACCATGTTATAATCACTTATTCATGAGATCAGCTCAACTTTATTGATACCATGTGTGTAAGTGTCCCATCAGCAAAAATACATGAACAGATCCATAGAAAAATAGAAAAACTAAAAACTACAATACTACTTAATATATAGCGTGAGCATCTAAAATAAATAAGCAAGAGGTACATAGTAACTATAAAGTGTAATGAAAAGATTTAGTCGTTTTTCATATCAACAGTGCTGGCCTTTGAAGGGATTGAGTGACATGAAAAGTCTTAAATGAAGGATGCTATCATATTAGCTGTGTCATACAAGCTAACTTCATATAAACCTGCTCTGCCAGAGTATAAAGTGCTCCACTTGGTTTGGTTTCTTGAGCAAACTTCTTGTCAATCTTTTTGTCTGCTGACCAAGCTAGTTAGTTTACCAGCTGGCATTACAGGCCATTGTAGCTTCTGAATTATAGCATGTTAGCTAGCCGGCCACAGGTGCTAATGGTCTGGTCACTGACTATTAGCTTCCATCACCACCTATTATCCAAGGACTCCCAGATGAAATGTGTTAGGTCACTCATAGTCAGATAGGGTACGTCCCTATGTTCCCTTAGCCTTATGTTCCCAAAAAGGATTTTCCACCAATTTAGGCCCTGTGTTAATTGAGGCCTACATTCCCACAGCACAGGTATGGCCATTACCTAATGCACATAACGTGTTGTTGCCCCCCCTTAACCCGTTTTTCTAAGCAATTTCTTTCATCTATGAAAATGCTTTAAAGACAGGTGAAATTCTTTGTTTTATTATTAAACTGAGGGAACACAGACAGTCAGATATCACAAATTGGTCAAATTAAACCCAAACCATCCAATGCACTTAGCATTACAGGAGAGTGGAAAAATTTATGTTTCTTTGTAATTTGTGGGTGAATGTGTCAATGAGGAAGCAGTTCATAGAAATGGTTCATTCATCTATATTCATTCAAGAGCTACACAGGCACCAAGCACCTTCCAAAAAAGGATGGAGCAGAATGGGAACCTGATCCTCAGTATGATGGGGGTTCAGACTTTTGAACATTTTTGTACTGCTGCACCTTGCACAGCTGAACATCCTGCCTGCTGCTGCAAATACATTAGCGCTGAAGCAGCAGGTTTCGCTCAAACTACACCAATGCATGTGAGTTGCTATGTCAACGCTATGAGTCATCTCAAAACTGTACCTGTGACATCAAGACATTTCTTTTTAGTCGAGTTATTTCACTTCCTTAAAGAGAGAAAGAAAGAAATAAACAGCACAGACTTCGGTGCAAATTACCATCAATGAGCTCTTCTTTTAGCTTTGACAGCTCCTTTCTCATCTCATCCAGAATGTCCTAAAAAGACAAAACCAAAAACAAACAAATGTGATAATATGTCATTAAACCTCAGAGAAGAGGCAAACCAGGCTAGGGCAACTTGGCAGCTTTCATTTCCACTGACAGTCACATGACATTGAGGAGGAAATGGTTTTCGTTTGATGTTTTTCAGAGATGCTAGGCAGAGGGCACATGTTGTTGTCTTCTTTACAAAGTAGTTAATCCATATGAGATGATGCTTTAAGACTTGTTTAATGACAGTTGGATGCAAACAAAGTGACAGAGAGATTATGTGCGTAAATGAGCATCCACAGTTCAATACATCAGCCACAGTCTTTTTATTTCCAAACACACTGAATGAGCCACTGTCAGTGAGTTTGTACAGTAGGGTGTCATCTAACTCCCAGTGCTGCTACTGTGCTGAACGGTTGTGTTGACAGATAGGCAGGACAGTGGGAGTCTAGTCTAGTGTACTTATCTACCAGGCTCATTCACTGAGGTCAGAGGGAGGAGCTGCCTTAGAACAGAACACACCCACACTGTTTTACTGCTAGCACGGCTGCATGAATATACTATCAGCCAATGAAAATCCATGACTTCATGGTAAACTAGGCACTGTGCTGAACTCAATTTTACCATAATCCCAATGAAATGTCAAACATGACCACTGACTAAGTACACCATTACTGAAATCAATTACTATGTCAGACTAGCATTACATGGAGACTTCATATTGTTGAGAAATGTATCCCACACATACAAAAACTAAACAAAGGCTATGTTTCAGCTGAGTAGCACGCTGCTGAATCAGTACCAAAAATTGTTGGAGACTATGTCATATCATTCACTTTGGAAGTATCCACTACTCTGACTTTACTGGCTAGGGATAGTGACTGAAATAAAGTCAGAACAATATATTTTGTAATATACCACCAGACCTAAAGCCCATGATAAATATCTTCTTAACATATGACTTGTAGGCAATGAAAAAGCAATAACTAAGAAACAGCTGGTTAGAACGTCCAATTAAAAGATCATTGACTTTTTCTTTGAGATTCTTTGAGACCAAATGATTATTACTTGTGTTAGAATTATAATTATAATTATAATAAGATTGCACAGGTGTACCTAATGAAGTGGCTGGTGATTGTATGTAGATAATAAAAACATTGAGATTTAATAAGACTACCATTACCAATTTTTCATAACAATAGCCGACCGATTTCATCCCCTCAAAGGAGCAGCAAAGAGGGGCAAACTCCAGAAATCCAGAAGCACTTCAACCTACCTAGCAAATCTTTTTTTCTCCATTTCCAGATAGTCATGTGCACTTATGATGTGCCTTAGAACATCTCTCAACACATCCATTTCATATAGCTGTGACCAGCTTACATAATGTCTCCTGTAGACCCCTATCTATTGACATACCTTTCCTCAAATAGCTCCAACCTAACCTCATTTGACAAAACATGCAACTACTAGGAACCCCAACCATCAAGTTCTTCATTTACATTTCATACACAGAACATACTTAACTCCCAGCACATTGCATAAAATGAAAGCTTTACCGTCACCAAACTGCACCCAAGGTTCTCAAAATGCATTTATTCCCATGTGTGGGAATATCCAAGGGTTGCAGAGTTCTGGAAGAGTCCAGAGGTGCTATCAAGCATATTGTCCAAAAACCGTTCTTTATTTGCTAGAAGTCCTGTTACTTAATGACAGCTCCAATTTGGCGCTCTGTGTTCTTTTAATGTTGAACTAAGTGACAGTCATGAAAAAAAGAACAATTTGTGTCCATGTATACTGATCTACAGATTACATTTCATGGATATTTCACAACTGCCATGAAACTGGGTTGTATGGACATTTGCAATGCTATTCATCTACTTTATTTGTGATGTAGCCATGTATTATCCTACCCCTATACAATAATGTTTACATGCCAATTGAAATAACCATCCTAAAAGTAATTATATTTAACTTCTTAAAAATATTGCATAAAAAAGCTGAATTTCCTCCAAACCCCCCCCCCCAAACAAACAAAGAAAGAACATTTAAACACATGTAAACACATTAAAATGTCAGTGACAAAGAGGTAGTAGACTGCTCTGACAGAATGTACATATCTGGAATTAGCTTGATGTACTCAGTACAGCAGATTCTGACCAGATTCAGATTTTTGTGGCACACAGAAAATTTGATATCACTGACAAAAAAGATTTGTTACATACTGACACATACCACTATGACAATATCATATCCCACCTATCAAAACAAGAAGTGTTCACTTACCTGTTTCAATCTGTCATAGTCAATAGTTTCTGTTGGCACACCGTTGGCACTTAAGGATGCAGTAGGTGTTGGAGTGGATTTCGGTCTGTGAGGATAGATGAGCGAGATTGAAACTCAGTGTAAAAAACAACAACAATAACCCCAAAATAAAAATCCAGGAATGAAGTGGAAAAAAACAGGAAGGTCAAAGAGCAGCACAGGTTACATTTTTTCATGAACTCACCATCATCAATGCACTTTTGATTTAGTATGGTCACTCAAAACTTCATACTAACACCACAAAATAGCATGGATTTCTACCAGTATAATGATACAGTATTAGACTGCACTTTGACTGAGCCCTGACTGATGGGAAACAACTAAACTGGTATAGATATATATGATACAAACTGTTTGTCACTCATTTCATTTCACCATCAGGAGAATGTGTCCTGTTATACTAGCCACAAACTTTCAATTTTTATAGCCATGATCATCATCCTGTCAGGAAAGGCTCTTTCCCCAATATTAGTTAGTTGCTGTGGATTGAACCTAATTTGAATGTTGCTTTAGACTAAAGTGCCAAATTAATATGTATGTGATGGCGCAAATGTTTTCAATTGACTTATTTCTTCCGTTATTCTACTGTTTTGTATAATGCGCACAAATAAAAGATGCTGCAAAATGAATGAAGTGCTCACACATCTGGGGGAAATGCACTGACCTAGACATGCATGTAAACACACAGGAAAGCAAACACACAGAGGTCTTAATAAGGAAAAAACATTATAGTCTTGTCTATGTGCAGTTCATTCATGTGTTCTAATTCTATAGGATGAAAGTTGTTGGGTGCAACCTGGTTGTAGCACTGCATGTCTGAAGAATAGCGATAAGACAGGCGCTTCTGTACAATATGAGGGCTCTTTACTCAATGTAAGATGCATTGGGGGGTGGGGGTGGGGGTTCACAGAGAAGCCGATCACTTTCAAGAAAGGAAGTGTGACAGGAAGGAGAAGTGAAAGAAAAGGAAATGAGCTTGGCGGCAGGTCATTTAGTAGCTGTGGGTCAGAAAATAGTTCAATATCCGGAAATTATTTTTCAGGGTGTTTCTGTACATAGCAGTGCAGAACAGTACAAGTCTGATAATGGACATATCTTTAACTGCAAACATGTAACAAAATCTAATAATATAATATTCAAATGTCCGTTTGTGCTTTAGGATTTCATCAAGATCATTAGGAGTCAACAAAAGTGTTAATTACTGTGGAAACATATGTTCAGATGAGTTCATGTAGTCTGATGAGTCCAAATAATAAAGTCACTTTTAATAAGCTGGGATCAAAAACGCCCATCTGGTCTCCTCGCATGTGCACACACACACACACACACACACACACACACACACACACACACACACACACACACACACACACACACACACACACACACACACACACACACACACACACACACACACACACACCCCTTATCAGTGAGTGCCTGCTGGATCTGTTCTGGCTTTACAATGATAATACCGTGCCAAGCCGACTCCTCACTGGGCGGACACTCATTTTTGCGTGTATGCATGTATGTGTGTTTCTGTGTATGATAGGGTGGGTGTATGTGACGCACATATGGATTTCCCTGTTTAGAAAAAATATAGTTTGGAGGGCAGCAGGCAGAGCAGCATGCGGAAATATTGCCTAGTGTACATTAGAAATCCATCAAACAGACAATGGCTGGTTTAGAAAGCACCACATGACTTATTACACCACATGGCATGTATCACACAAAACAGAGCTGGCACCCGCAGGTTGGTCTTTTTTTTATTTTTTTTTATAACAAAGACACACAGCATTCATTCCAAATGGTTCTACCAAGCATTAAAAAATAACCTCTCTCTATCAAAAACCACTTCCATCACAGCAAACTTTGCTTAAAAAAAAAACAGGAGTTTTTTTTAGAAAGGAAAGGATTTCTCAAACTCTACAGGCTCGTCTCTCTCTACCTGTTGGAGGAATCTGTTCCCATGGGATTTCTCCACGGAGACTCTCGTCTGTGTGAGCAGCAGAGACACTGACTTTACAAATTACAGCTTATTATCTATCTATTAATATGTCTTTCCATCTGTCTGCTGCCTAATGAAATGAGCTTTAGCTTTGCTCACAGGATCAGAATCTTCATAATAAAGTAGAATAATAAAGTTTTATTTTCTTACAATTTTCATTGTAAGGCCCTGACTACATGTACCAAACCTCTGGATACATATTATGTTGTGACTATTCCTCCCTAACACTAACTTCTAACGTCTCACTTTGGAGTGAATGATCTACAATGTTTCCAGGTGTTGGGGAGTACTACTGCATGTGTAAAAGTAGTATAACATAAAAATAAATAAAATATAATAAATAAAATATGTTGTGCTTCCAGAGGGAGCTGTGTAAAAAGTCTTGAGTGATGTCACTTGAGTCAGCATTGGTTGGGGCTGAAATGCCAGAAATAAGTGAGGTTACCCAACTTCTGCAGGCTGCTCCACATCTCTGCTGAAGGCTAGCAGCTCCAGGCTACATTACTCACTACTAGCACTAAATAGATGAATCTCCAAACTGAATTGTCAGTGGTCAGAGTTGCTATTTGGGTAATATAGGCACCAGATTTTAACAAGGGAGAAGAATATATTGAATAAAAAGATATCTCTTTAAACTGACATCATCACAAGTCCATCAATATAGGACTGCAATGTTAAATCAGTGGTGTACTGTGTTAAAAATCACACTGACAGAAAAGTCGTTTTTGTGTGGAACAAACTTAAGATGTACTGCGAAGCCACATAGGAGTAAAAAAAAAACCCATAATTTAAAATGTAGATAATACAGTGGCTGACATCATCCTAAAAGAATAGTAGCCATGTCGCTTCCTTTGATACCATGTCTGCTTCTCCTCTCTTCTCCTGCTCATTCTCACACAGATGCCTCAGCTGCTCTAGTTCCCACAAAGTCACTGAGTATGTTGAGTGTCCTCCCATAGAAACGTGCACACGAAGGCAACATAAGCTTTAGTGATGTTAGCCAGCGCTGAACGGCCCCAGCAGTGCATCATGCTAAAGCTTACTGATGCTAATGCTACAGTGTGTCCACATAAATGTTTTCACTGACAAATGTACATATAGTAGCATCACTGCTGGCGTTCATGAATGAATTGTTTTTTTGTTTTTTTTATCTTTAAACCAATATAGAAAAAAATACTGTCAAGGTAACGATACACAACAAATGACACAGTAAACTCAAATAAAGATACTGTACCTTCCGATAACTGGAGATTTGCTACCGTTCATTGTGTTTGTTCTTTCCCATGGCTTCCTGGGCATGTCTGAGGAAAAAATATAGAAGAAATATAAAGACCAAGGTACACCTCCCAAGTGGTGTGCAGATCAGCAGTTGAATAAAGTAAATAATCCAATAATCCTTTAACCATCATAGGACAAATTAAAAATCTGACATCCAATAACTGTAAGATAAAGCAAATCAACGTCTGCTGTGTTGGAAAGATTGATGTTTCAGCTCAGTCTACAGAATGTGACTGCTACTGGTTCCCTCTCACACTCACCTGGTGTGCTACAGGCTGACACTTTAGGGGTCGTGTTTATATCACCCTCCTCCTGTTGACAGATAAACAGGGTTCAAAGGTCAAACGTGAGTCAAATATGACTCATGGTGATAACTGGAGAGAGTTACTACATAGAATTAGTGGATATCTTCTAGACAAAAAGAAACAGGCAGAGGAGCTTTTATCATTGTATGTGTTTCTCCAGTAAAACACAGACACAGCTCTAAATTCTGTTTTAATATCAATCAAAAATGTGCATGCGCATCCAAGCTGAAGAGAAAAGGTGCTGGACTGAAAGTGAGCAAATGCAGAAAACTACTCTAGTGACCTGAGTGTGATGAAGAGCAGTAGTGCTTGAGATGTCACCTTGGTGCAGTAAAGTCTAAGTGGACATTGAAGCCTTGCAGTGTGCCAGTGTTTCTCTGTTTTTCGATAGAAATCTAAACTCCATAGATCAACACATAAAGGGGAAAATAATGCACTGACATCACGGCAAAAATATTCATGCTTACATTTCTTTTCAGTGAGATTTAAATTAGAAATGTGCAAATGCTACTAATATCACATGTAGGTCATGGTGATAATTTATATGACTGAGATCAGAAAACATGCACAATATGCAACCTGAAAACCCCTAAAATGTTTATGTTTCATAACTGTTAAGTAAAACATCAACAAAACCCAATAATTTCTGCATATGTATCACATTAAAAGCATAGCAGGAAGTGTTGAGTTTCATTGACATTGGATTAACAGCTACGGAAAACAAAACAAATGACTGGAATTCATTAGTGAAAGAAAACAGTATTTATTTCTTTTACACTCAGCACAGTGAGAATGGTGTTGTAGAAACTTGCATTATACTGAATGTATCAACATAAGTCCATATAGAAAACATTTGACTAAAATATGGAAAGTACTGGATACTGGAAAGTACAATTCAGCAGTTCACTATCTAAGAAGTTATGGTGAATGAAACTACAGACAGGAATGTAGTGCACAACATCCAAATCAGGCATGCAGAGTATCAGACAGATAAAGCACTGAGTGATGGATGAGTCATTGCAGAGAGGAATGTAGTGAATGTGGTGTACCACGTATGTGTATTATCACACAGAGGAGCTATTATGTGATTGAGCAGTGAAGGAAAGTGCTGATATTTTGGGCCTGAATAAAACCAGATAGAGATATGAGTGATGTGAAGGAAGTCAGAGCAGCTTCTAATGACACTTACTGATCTCTGGTCGGGTTCAGGTGATGAGCCCTTCTCTGCAATTCTTCTCCTGTGAAGCACACAGTGAGCAGGTACAGTGAGGACATTGCGTATGTTTCTCAGTGTAAGCATCACCATAGTCTCCTCTGTTTCACAGTTAAGATGATTTGATAGCAATAAAATGAAGTTCTTGAATCCATCAAAACCTATGTGTGAATCTGTCTAGCTTGAGCTATGCTAAAGCTACCAATGACATGTGATGTGTCTCTACCTCCTGGCCAATAGAGCACTCATCTCCTCCATAAGCCCTCCTCCTCCAGGCAGAGGGCCGTTGCCTCTGGTCTCCGTTTTGGCCCCTGCAGCCCCCGACAAGGCTGCTGCCAGAGCTGCCCCTGCATCATCACTCTGGAGGAACAAAAGCAACATCTGTAGTTAGACACAAATGAATGTGAAAGTTCTTTGCTGTGTGAGTGAGGCGATGACACTTTTTTAGGGAAACAGCTGAATTGCTGAAAGTGTATTAGTGGTGCTTTGTTATATCAGTCATATGCCAAAATCACTGCAACTGAAGCACAACGTGGATCCGTTTGGAATAATAAACAGCAACATGAAATTCTCACAACCAGTTAATTCCACTTTTCTTCACAACTGTTTATGAAAGATGATGTCTCTTGATTCCCTCATGTTTCTTACATATTTCTATGATTATGATATTATCGATTTAAGTAATGCAATATGTTTCCTGGCAAATTTGTAGTTGATGTGTTGATGTATGTGTTTTGTCATGTCATAAACAACAGAAGACATGCAGTGTTTTACAGGGAAGCTCTCGGCATTACACGTAAACCTCCTCTGTGTCTGATATAAGATGTGACAGATGGCGACTGTGTGTGTGTGTGTGTGTGTGTGTGAGATCATGCGTGAACATGGCGTGTGTGTGGGCGTGAATGTTTCAGTGACAGTGATTCTGAGTGATTCTGTATTAAGATTCTGTGTAAGTGGTGTATGTACGGCAACAATGTTTGGATACAAAGGTTGACAGAAAAACTGAAAAAATAACTTACTAATGCTGTTATATACTACAATCTTGTATAATTCAGATTTGGATATGAAAAGATGTTTCAGTGTTTCAGACATGTGAACCTTTCCATTGATCGAGTAGCCAATCATGCGCTCACCCTTGGCACTTTGCGCAGCTTGGCTCCAGCAAGGGCGGCGGCCAGGCCTGAGATGGGGCGGTCCTCAGTAGGAGAGAAGAGGCCGATGGGAAGGGGAGGCGCAGGGGGAGGGGGTGGGGCTCCGGGAGGAGGAGGAGGGCCGGGTGGAGGAGGAGGGGGGGTCCCGCCTTGGGTCAGTGTGGGAGGCAGGGGTGGTGGAGGGGGAGGGGGAGGGTGGACGGCCAGGCCGGTGGGGGTGACGGCCGGGGTGGCGGCCGCCGAGGTCACAGTGGAGCTGGGTGGCAGGGGTGGAGGTGGGGGAGGGGTAGGGGTGGCCGCTGTCTGCGCCATGTCTGTTGGAGGAGTTGGGGGTGAGAGTGGGGGGGGATGGGCAAAGACACAGGGAAGGAGAATGAAGATCAAACTGTCATTTTTCAAAAAGTCCATCACTGATAAAAAAAAACAAAAAAAAACTGCTGACTTCAGCCTCAGTTTGGATGATTTCATTATCTGTCATTTCTTTATACTGTATGAGGTTTTTTTCCCTCCCTATTCCAGTTTTAACAAACCTTACAACTTAAACAACATTCAACACTGTTTTAGTCTGCGTATATCTTTCTATGGTCTATCAGCAGGGTCAACATAATCACTGAATTTATAGAGCAGTAACAGTGGATGTAACTTTTGTAATGGAGCAAAACATGGAATGCATACATTGGATATGACAGCATGCCACAGAAAGTCATAGAAAATTGTGTTTTATCCTCATGCAGTGTTAGTAAGTGGTAGTGGCTGGTTAATGGTTAGAAGTAGGGCTGGGCAAAATGTGCTGAGTCAGACATCTACATTTCTATTCATTGTGTATTAGATTCAAGAAACAGAATTAAAACAATAAATATCAGTTTATGAATTTCCCAGCCCTATCTGGAAGGTGTAGATTAAAATAAACGGACGTACAGAATTATATCAACAAGACACATATTTTGGTGCAATGACACACAAACATTTATAGAAACACATAATGAGCATCTGGTTAACACAGGAACTTGGGCAGCAGTTGTATTTAGGTCAATACCATCTGCCTAAATATGATCTAATTGCCAAAAAGATGATCACATTACTAATCTAGTCACAGTAGTCCACATTAAGCTATGATGATCAGATGAGTAATAATTGTGTTCTCATCAGAGACCTAAAAAGCCATGATCAATAATCTATGATGGAATGTGAGCATGCTGAGTTGTGATCAATGTGACAACAAGCAGTCCAGCAGTCCCTTCCAGCCAATCAATTTGATAATGTCTGAGGGTCAAAGGTCATTAGGACAGCTCCTGTGGCTACTAAGAAAATCACAAAGGGATAAAGGTCAGTGGAGCAGTGGGGTGGATTTGATGTTTATTCTTTTATTTGTTTTTTTAAAATGTATTTGTTCACTTTCACCCTTACACTGTTGCTTTTTTCCAACTATACTGCTTGATCAATTTGAATTTCTCCTGAGGGGCATCAATAAAGATACATCTTATCTTAAACACAAAGCTACACTAAGCTCTAGTGTTTTATTTTGAAAGACAGAGACAGCTTACTTTTTTGTCACAGAAACAGAAATCCTCAAAAATCTTAACAAGATTTGATACAGTGGATATTTCAAGTGAAATGTTTGTTGAAAAAGCATGGATACATATCATAGTATAATTTTACAAGTTGACTACGACTTATTTGTTATAATAATGATAAGGGGAGGGGATGAAATTGTGTTTGGATGGGGAACTGTCCTTAGCCTTTAAAATATCCAACTGCAAAGCTCAGGTCTATTTACATATTTACAAATAAAACCTGAAACATTATTTTGATTAAATCATTTGATCAAGATGGGAATGAAAATTTGATTTAATATTGGATAGACACTGACTCCACATATGATGTCTCAAACAGAGAGTTTCTTGCTGTAACGAGATATTGCGAAGGGAATGACAATAAGAATGGAGGACACACAGTGTTGAAATCAACTGGTGAATTTGTGGAGGGAAAAAATGCCCAAAAGTTTGGGTGAGAAATGTGTTGACAAAAGAGAAACAACCAAGAAATGAAAGAGACAGTGGTTCAACACAGTCAGGGTTCTGTGTCCATGTACAGTATGAACATATTTATATTTAGGCCAAGAGACAGACATGCCATGCTCAAAGTCCAGACATATTTGATATCCAATGAACAGTCAGCCAGCCAGACCTTTAAGCAACAAGCGCATGGACGTACAGTACATGGAGTATATGAGAAGACTGACAAAGAAGTTAGACAGGCTTGAGTGACAGTGACCGCTACACCAGGAGATCCCACAACAGTCACTGTAGCAGCTGTTTAATGTCATAAACTGCAGAAAAGATTAATGATTGAAAAGTCAGTTGAGAGACTAAATCTGGAGCAGCCAGGACCGACGCTTTCCTCTACAGAAAGGTAAAACTTCTCTGAGATCAGCCTGTATTATGGGATTCATTTGGTAGCAAGGTATCCAATACTGTTGAACAGCCCCCAACCCTCATTAGTGTGTGAGACAAAAAAAGCAGTGAAAGACAGAGGGGAGAGAGGCAGAGAGAGAGAGAGAGAAGAGTCCGGACTGGAGGCCTTACCCTGGGGCTGGGGCTGAGAGGAGAAGCCCCCTTGCGGGTAGGGCTCTGGGCCTGCGGCTGTGTCCATCTCCCCTGACCCTGACAGGCCCAGGCCCACAGGGAGGGAGAGGTGCTCAGCAGAGGCGGAGGTGGCGGCTGCGGCAGCAGGGAGCGCTGTGGAGGGAGAGGGCACACCAGGAGCATGGGATGAGGAGGGGGGAGACGAGACGGAGGTGGAGGAGGAGGACGGAGGGGGAGCCACGGGGGATGGGAGAGGGGGCGGGGTGGGCGGGGGAGGCGGGGTGGGGCAAGAGATGCCGATCAGGGTGTGGCTGTGCGGGATGGTGACCGGGGAAGGTGCGGGGAACATGGGCGGCCCGTTCGGGGATGGCGATGGGGGCTTCTGGGTGAGAGGGGAAGGTGCTGCGATGGGGATGAGCGGACGTGGCCCTGTAGCCTTCCCTGGAGGGCTGCTTATCATGACGGGGGGCGAGGGTGGCAAGGGAGTGAAGTTGGACGCGGACCACACCACTGACTTGGGTGGAGGCGGAGGGGCTGGGTTGGGGGTGGGAGCAGGAGCAGGAGGCGAGGCTTGGGGAAGAGCCTGCTGTCGCCTCGGTACTGTGGCGTAGTGAGGGAGGACCGGGTGGAAAGCGGAACTGAGTGAGGTGGCGAATCGGGACGCAGAGTGCCTAAGAGGTGGGGTTGGGGGTGTTGTGGAGGAGGGTGACAGTGTCCCGGGGGTTGGGTAGGTGGGTGTGGATGGAGATGCGGGGGTGGAGGACGTCCTGCCGTACTCCTGAGGCGTGGGACTGTACAGGGTGCTTTCGAAGGCTAACCGCACATCAACAGACAAAACCAAGGTGAAGGACAAGACAGGACAGAAAGGGAAGGAAGGAAAAGAAGGCAGGAAGGAAGCAGCCATCGTGCACACGGGAAGAGAAAGACAGCAGGTCAGGAGAGAGAGAAGGAAAGAGGGAGGGAGGAAAAAAAGAGAAGGGGGCAGATGAAGCAGGAAAAACCAGCACAGAGCAAAACCACAGTTTTATTCCAGGGTGTGTATTGTTTTGGTGGGTTGAAGTGATGCTACTATGTTAGTGAAAAGGTGTTAGCACTGTGGACCAATAGCCAGAGACACAAAGCTTTTACAGTCTTGCTCACTGGAAGAAGAGGGGGATGGACTGAGGAGGAAAGAGTTTACCACACAGCGCAAACACACATTTTAACATCCAATGAGACGCATCTTGTCACCAGTGTCATCAAGCCTGTTCAATAAGTAGAGGGCCACAACACTACAGATATTTCACTCCTCAAAACTAAAGCGAGCCAGTCAAACTTTTAAATAGTGGAAACTTTCTATGTAAATCAAAACATTTTGTCTCCCCACCTGATTTCTGCTGAGGTGTCTTTGATTTGTTACAGGACAACTGATTTCTTACTTTTTTTTTTTTTTTCTCTTTCAACAACAACATTTATTGGTGATAGTGATGATTCAGTGACCCAGCATTAACACATCTCTCAGGTGATCCAATCAGGAGTGGACAGCATTAAACACAGTTGTTAACTCCTCTGAGGTGCATTGTGATCTGATCACTCAAAGAACGTGCTGAGGTGGTCTGGAACGCATCGGACCACATATTGTAGCGTAAATGCTAACGTGTGCTAATGTGTCCCCAGCAAAGATGTAATAGGAAAATATGTCATCAATGCAGGTGTGGTGGTTGTCTTAGTAAAAGCTCAACAACCGTTGATGATTGGACTAATCTTAACAGATGGAGTAGAACGTACATGTATATTACTTCTTTAAAATTCTCATAGCGGGTTGAGCATAGCTCAGCGGGTAGCGCTCCCGCCCCATGTGTTGAGGCTACAGTCCTCATTGCAGATGGCCCCGGTTCAAATCCCAAGCCAAGCAGTCTTATCCTGCGTGTCATTCCCCCTCTCTCTGCCTGTTTCCTGTCTCTCTCCACTGTCCTGTACATTAAAGGCAAAAAAGCCCAAAAAAATATACTTAAAAGAAAAAAAAATTCTCTTAGCTCTTTAGCCTGAGCTAAAAACAAGTCTGGTGCTTACTTACTTACTTACTTATTTATCTACTTGTGTTTTATTTTTTCTTTTAACTTCTACCAATAGATCCTTTCTTTGCTCAAGAAAGCTTTTTTTTCTCCTAATAAATTATGTTTTAAAGGTTGTATTTTTTATAATGTGTGCTTTTGTAAAGCACTTTGAATTACCCAGTGTATGAATTGTGCTATACAAATAAACTTGGCTTGTCAGTACTGCCCTTTGATCTTCTTGTGGAAGTGATTTGGCAATGGACACAAGTTTGAGACACATAATAGAGACAGGTGTGAAAGGCAACATGTCCACTAGCAGTGTTGGGGAACATTACTTTTAAAAGTAACTAATTACATTACTAAATCACTGCCATTGAAAAGTAAATCGGTACATTACAGCATTACCTTGGTTAGAGTACTGTAGCATTACTGAAAATGAAAACCCCTTTTTGATTCATCATGTTGTTTTAGTCCAGACCTTTGGATATAATGACTGTACCATCATCACACAGCCAAGTCTGACCCATCATCTGTAAATCTAGACACAATGTCCCTTTTACAGCTCTTTGTTGTATTAAAGTGGTTTCAAGTTTGAAGTAGAGTTCCTCACAGTTGACAGGCTCTTGTTACCCAGGCACAATTTAAGGCTGATTTATGCTCCGACACCGTCGTTGTCCTTTCAAAGTTCTGCGTCAATGGAACGTGTTGCTTGGGAGTGTGACTGTGTGTGTGTGTGTGTGTGGTTTCAGAGGAGTCTCAATCTGTATCCTTGTTTATCTTCCGGTCACAGTAGCATGTAGCATTGCGCTATGTGCTCTAATAACATAAAACACATACCTTTTGTTCATTATTAATAAATAAAGCAACTGCCGGAGGAACTGACGCTTTGACCGGACCAATCACAGCCCTTGCGGTCCGCATTGCCGTGGCGCGTAGTTAGGATATTTTGGAGGTGCACGTCAGCATAGACATATATACGTAGACGCCGCATTGACTGCTGCTGCCGATTGGAGCGACGTGCCTACACGGCGGCCATCTTGGTACAGGGCCACTCGCTCCTGCAGCGCATTACGTCTATAGAGGAATGACTGTTTGCACCATGGTTTGCACTATTAAAAAGTGCTCATACATTGCTGAATTGTAATAAAAATAAATAAATAAAATTGCTCAATTGTCAAGAGAGACAGACAGACCGATAAATACATAAATAGAACAAAAGTGACCCAGAAAACGTTTAGGTGTGTTCAAGTCTTTATTTAGAGAAGTGCTTGTAGGGTTATATTTCATTTGATTATTATTATTATTATTATTATTATTATTATTATTATTATTATTATTATTATTATTATTATTATTATTATTGTAATCATTATTATGTTGCTATTATCATTATATTATTATTATTATTATTATTACTATTATCATCACTATTATTATAATTAATAATACTATCATCATTGTCATTTTATTATTATTATATTATTAGTACTATTATTTTTTTATTATCACTCTCAGGCCAATGGGAGCTACACCGCGTTCCAAATTATTATGCAAATGATATTTTTCTCAGATTTTCCTAAATAGTCAATGAGAATGACAGTCAGTATAATTTTCAAGTCATCAACCGTTAGAGTATAATTCAAATTTTATTGAACAAACGTCCCAATGATAACAGTATTTTTTTCAAAAATAAAAAACTCAAAATGCACTGTTCCAAATTATTATGCACAACACAGTTTCAAAACATTTTATAGGTTGTAAAGAACTGAAAATGGTCATTTGTTGAATTTGCAGCATTAGGAGGTCATAATTACTGAAATCAAAATCTATTTCAATAAAAAAAGCATCTTAACAGGCCAAGTTACATGTTAACATAGGACCCCTTCTGTGATATCACCTTCACAATTCTTGCATCCATTGAACTTGTGAGTTTCTGGACAGTTTCTGCTTGAAACATCGGATCAAGAGAGCAGCTGCTAAAATGCCATCATGAAGCAGCAAACAGGTATTCGAAGCTGCTGATGCCTCTGGAGTCGGGAGAACGGTTGATGACTTGAAAATTATACTGACTGTCATTCTCATTGACTATTTAGGAAAATCTGAGAAAAATATCATTTGCATAATAATTTGGAACGCGGTGTATAAGCCCTGAAAGAGAACAGCTTTTTTCTTGTGCTGCCACTCTGGTATGTGATTGAAGTGATTTTAGCAATATGGTGCATCCTAATTTTGTGAAACACAGACACCAATAAACTCAGCAAGTTTGAGTGGTGGTTGTCGATGCCAAATTGTGTGTCTTGTATGTGTTCCCTGACTAAGAACACATCCTCTGAGCCACTCTCCTCCCGTACAACATGTGTCACCACTGATGACTGCTGCAAACAGTAAGTAGAATTTGTATTTGGGTAGTAAAACCATCATTTTTAAAATATCCAAGTATTCTGTGTCTACATGTGTGACGTTTTTAACAAACCAAACCGTTTGGAGATCGGTTGAGATTTCAGTGAATAATTCTACTTTTAGACTGTGGAGCACCTCTTACTTCCGTAGACATACATGTACTACTGCCTCTGCTAGCCCCGTACCAAGATGGCGGCGCTTTAGGTACGTCTCTCCACAGTCAATGCGGCGTCTACGTATATATGTCTATGCACGTCAGGCTATGGCGTATGGGTCTGCGTGACGCAGAGGGCTACACATAGCTACACCATCAGTCTGACGCAGAAGCATAAATCAGCCTTTACATGTTACTGTAATGTTCTTGCTCTCATTTCCTCCCACAAATTCAATATAATGTGAATATTTCCATGAAGTGAGTGCTGTCTCTTCTGCCATCTTGCTCACCGAGCTGCCGTACACGAGTGCAGTGATATAACCATAGCACTTAGCCAGGTGCCTGCCTGCCCAAAAAGTAGTAACAGTGCGAATTCATGGTGGATTTTCTTTTCTTGTGGCACAAAAACACATAATATAGTTGGTTCAATAATAATAACGAACTATCTTTTTGAAAACGTAACTAAACAACTGGGTACTTCAATTGTAGACCTAACACATTATATTACTCGTTACATCAAAAAAGTCATCCAAGTATTCTAACATGTTACTTTGTAATGCGTTACCCCCAACACTGTCCACTGGTGATTGGATCACCCAAAAACAGGACCAAAGCTACTTCTAGTTCACTATAGCAGTCAGAAGCATTATATTAAAGGTATAATGTCTCACTTGTACAGATTTCAAAAAAGCTGCTTGTGTTCTTCATTGAAAAAGACAGACTAAGCAAAAATTCCAGGACCCACAAGTTAGATTGAGCTATTGAATTTTAGTCAACAATAAATCCATTTTGATTTGATGATCAGCTCTTTTAAATCTCCTGTTTAATTCATAGTCCTGGGACAAGCTGTGACGTACTAGAGAATTTGAAGGCCAGGTGCTGATTAGACGACATGATGTCAACAAAGTCTGTTCACTAATAAGCATACTGTTAATAGATGATATTGTATGAAAACATTATTTGTGTCAGACTCAGTTGATGGACTGATGGAATTCATGCTGTCCATGATACTAATCTCTGGACTTCAATCTGTTTATGTTTCAGATTCTTCTACTATGTGGATGCTGTATTTGTGGTGTTAGCGGTTTAAGTTGTTTGGCCCTGGTATATTAGGGTTAGGGGCCAGAAAACTAACAGGAGAAAGAGAAATATGTCAATTAGGTGCAGGTTGTACACCCCCATACAGTTGTAAGAAGATGTATGGGTGTAAAGGAGCTTTAAATATAAAGTGTCAGTGTCTCATGTTGCCTGAACCAGCTCGCTATGGAATGAAGACTTAGAGCTCTGTTTGGTTGTGCTGATAGAAGAGGTGTTAGTTTCAATCTATGATACATTCGTTTTGTGACATTAAGCTCCACCCTCCACTCTATATTCAACCATTCTTTTTTTATTCTTTATGATGAGGGTCACCAACCTCGGGCTAATTTTGTCTTAAATACTTGATCTGCTTTTTAATGCATCTCTACTGGCTGAGTCTAGACCTACAACTAATTACCTTGATTGTGTTTGCTAATGTGCTACTGATGTGCTTAGCGTAGCCTGCATGGTGTATTGACCTGCCATATGTTTTCTGTGTGTTAAGTTGTTAATCCTCTCTTCACCTTCAGCTCCACTTCCCCTCACTAGTGATGTAATTGTTCACTTTTTTTTTTTTAATTCAACCTTTATTCTAATGACTGGATATAATTTGTTTTTGGCTCAGGGTTCAGTCTGATGCTGTTTATTGTTTTGGAGACAAAGCCAGAACACGGACATACCATTCCTTACAGCTGTTGTATCATTCTAATCAAAATAGTAAATCATGTTCAGTAATCCTTTTGAGACTTTTGAGAAATTAATGCATTTTTTTTTTCAAAAGCTAGAAATAGATGTATTTTCTGCTCATGCAAAGGAAAGCTGACATACATAAATCGCACATTTACTCACAGACATGGGTCAAATCTACACGCACACACACACGCACACGCACACACACACACACACACACACACACACACACACACACACACACTACTGGAAGAAACACTACTGGAATGGACACCTAACCACCAGTCAAGAGACGAAAAAGAGAAACTGATGGATTCGCAACTGTCTGGCTCTTTTCCAACCTCTCTTTCTCCGTGTGACTCCCTTCTTTCTGACTCTCCCAGCTGAACACTCTCACAGACTTCCACTTCACTACACACACATTTCTCTCTGACTGTCTCTTGTTCATTAAGCACTCTTCCTTCACACTTTGCTCCTTCCTCTGTTGTTCCTCTGCTTCTGCCAACTATTTCACTTTCATTTTGCATCACTTCTCTCTTTCCTCTCATCCTCCACTGAACTTTGACCTTTTCCATCATTCATCATTCCCCCCCCCCCCCCCTTCATTCTCTCTTTCTCTTCATCTCTCTTTAGCTCTGGGCGGGTCATGTGACTGAGAGGCCCCAGCTTTTCCTCTGCCATTCCACAACAATCAACACACGACCAGAACACACCGATTACACAGAGGGCTGGACACATGCACACACACACCAATATTAAGCGCACATGCACACACATGAGGAGACAATAAAGCCATACTGCAGCCAAGCTCCAATTTGCTAAACCAACTGGACTTTTTTGGAATACTTGAACACTTTAACAACAGAAAAAACGTAAAAAAGTCAAAAAGATAGATCCACCCAACAAACTTTACTATATAAAAAACCTGTCACACCTGTCTGAAAACACAGAATGTGGCGTGCACAGTGATGCTTTACCGTGCAGCCAAGATGAAAAGCAACATCAATTCTTGTAACACACACACACACACACACACACACACACACACACACACACACACACACACACACACACACACACACACACACACACACACACACACACACACACATACACACACACACACACACACACACACAAAGATGTTTAAACATTTAAAAAGTCCTCCTTTAAAAGTGTATTTCCCATTTTTGGCACCAAGTGGCAAATAATGTGTTCATCAGGTTTCTTCTTTCCTCTCAGTAACAGTGAAACATTTGAAGAATGTTTAACTATGACTAGTGTTTCTAAAGAAAGATGTTAATAATGCTAATTGCAGACAACAAGATGAAAAAGAAAAGAAAAGTGCCTCGTTAAGACAAGACAGAAAGAAGTTCATATAGAATGTATGATATAAAAGGGAAGGCAGTGAAGACATGTTGATAACACATTTGTTGACTTGTTGCTTTGATGAATGAACGAGCAGCATTCACAGTTACTAACACACTTAAA
Organism: Scomber japonicus; assembly: GCF_027409825.1. Lineage (NCBI taxonomy): Eukaryota > Metazoa > Chordata > Actinopteri > Scombriformes > Scombridae > Scomber > Scomber japonicus. The sequence continues at coordinate 29,221,730 of NC_070594.1, read as the reverse complement.
GATCATCACGCGTTAGTCGCAAGCACTTTTTCAGCCTAATGAGTTCATTTATTGATTTCCTTGTGCAGAACTTGTGCGTCTGCTGATGTTTGAAAGACACACATACTGTAAACAGTTATCCTGTGAGAGAGAAACAGAGGGCTAAAAAGCGTTACATGTTAAACACGACCTCATGTCAAACCCCAACATGCACGTGTGTGAGTTGACCCTCCTGCATTCCTGTGTCATGTCTTTCTCTGTGTGTTATTGTGTATGACAGCCCCTCCCTTTTGTTCTAAGGCTTTCTGCACAGGCACACGCACACACACATACACATACACATACACATACACACACACACACACACACACACACACACACACACACACACACACACACACACACACACACACACCCCTAGGGGTTTCACCGGCATTTTCCCTGATGATGTATTTTTAGCCTTCGCGTAACACCACCAAACTGTGTCTGAATGCCTACGTGTGTGTGTGTGTGTGTGTTTATGCATGCATATGCTAATAAGCTGAACATGGCACTGAAGCGTGCCACACAACATGGTCTTCCCCACTGACCCAGTCCTGAAACCAACTTCCTATCTCACAATCAAACCCTGATCCATGACAGCTCCAGTTTAAAATCAATGTACGTTCCCACCTGCTGCTCCACCTCGTCCATGCTGCTGACTGCTGCTTGTGTTCATTACATCAGCCTTTCTAAAAATCTAGCACTCACCCTTAAACTCAAGTACACACAATAATAACACATTTCCCTGCAGTGCCTCAGCAATCTGTTCAGAGCTGTAGTCCAGCCAATGGGCAGAGGAGCAGAGTGCAGGCCATACTGTGGCTTAACAAGAGGAGATAACCATGCTAGCGCAAGATGAAAAAGCTAAAGTCCTGCACCCACAACCTGTGTTTGAAGTAAGTTGTTGCTAATTCATAGTGTAACTAAACAGAGAGTGAGTTGCTTATTTTACCCAAGTAGCACTTTCTTGAAATCATTAGAGCTTGAAAATAAGAAGCTATGCTCGGTAAGTTTACTAGACTTAGGACATTTTTCAGTTGATCTCAACTGAATCTTGTTGTAGTAAAAAATATTAAATCACTGACAACACTACATTTAAGTCCAACTTGCTGCTCTACACAGATGCTATGTCCCAATTCCATAATACACACTAGAGCAGAAACGATTAGTGGATTAAACACTAAATCAGTTGACAGAAGATGAGGCGACAACCATTTTCATAATCAAATAAGTGTTTCATTTACTTTTCAAGCAGAAATGCCAACATCTGGTTGCAACCAGCTCCTTCAATGTGAAGATGTTCTGCTTTACTTTGCTTTATATCATTGTAAACTGAATATCTTTAAGTTTTGGACTTTTAATATGAAGGTGTCACACTGAACTCTGAGAGACTGAGATAGAAATGTGTCACCATTTTATTTTATAGATCATTAATAATTGTGCAGAGAATGAAAATAATTGTTGCAACTCTACTGTACACTAAATCTAACTACAAATGCTCAGTATGCTCAAAAAGCTTTTAAGTGTGCTTGTGATGCACACTGTTGTTCCACAATACAAAAGCATTAGATGAACTGATCACACTGTAAAAGGTGTTAAACTGGGTGTCTGTTAGGACAGGCATGTAAAGTGTATTAATTTCTTTGTGTACTATCTGCAAAAGGTCTACTAATACAATGAGTGTATAGTATGTACTGTAGTGTATCATCAGTATATAGTATGGAGTTGGGACACACTGAAATTCAACTCAGTTTTTTCACATAATTAATACCAGAAACTATGTCAAAAACTAATTTAAAAGGGAAATATGCTTCAAATTAAAATATTCAATTGTCACCAGTGAGAATATAAACTGATGCATTCATAAAGCTGCAGACTGCCTTTTGTCATGTTACACACTTGACAAGCTACTGTGTCAAACAAGCATTAAAGCCATTTTATGATTCTTTTGGTTTATATTATGACTTCGGAAAAAGATGCAAATCCTGAATTTTGTCCAAAAACCTGATGCATATGGAGGTGCAAGTGTGTGTGTGTATGTATGTGTGTGTATAATCAGGACGCCAAAGTGCATCACTCACCAGCGTTGGAGATGCGTCTCCCTCTCTCCCAGTCCTGCTGCTCTCTGTCCAACTGCTCCTGCTGCTCCCTCTCAAGCCGCTCTCTCTCCGCCTTCTCCCTCTCCATCAGCTCACGCTCAGTGTGCTCCTGCTGCTCCTGGCGTTCTCGCTCCAGTCGCTCCCTCTCCGCCTGTGCCTCCCTCTCCTGACGCTCCTGTTCCTGACGTTCTCGCTCCTGTCGCTCACGTTCCTGCAGCTCTCGCTCCAGGCGCTCTCGTTCCAGACGCTCCCGTTCCATCTCCTTCTGCTTCTGCAGTTCCTGGAGCTGCCTGGAGGGGGAGGAGGAGGAGGAGAGAAGAGGAGAAGCAGGAGGAGAAGTGAGAACAATGTCATATAATTTACAGCATGTCAACTATATTGTCTATTTTGAAGATTCACATCAGTACAAACATGCATGAAGTGGAGATTAAATCAAAACAAAACAGGAAGAATAAACTAAAAATGAGTGAATTAATTTAGAGCTTGCCTTGACCTCGCTGACCTACTGTTGTCTTTACATAAGACACATAATTATATAATAATTGCTTCTGGGCACAATAGCCATGTTGTTATGCAACCACAGTCAGCTTTTGTTCATTGTGGGCCCATTAAAAACCCAGACATTGAGTTTGAGGACTCGTTTCATTGCACCCTCCTATGGCTGCAGTGACATAATAAATCAGCAAAGAGTGTGAATGCAAGGCACATAGAAACAAACATTAAAAGCTTTCATTCGTTCTTTTTTTAAATTGTATGCTAAATGTTTACATGTGATAATGTGTTAATGGAGGTTTTCCTGCAGGTGTTCAGCACAAATTGTGTTTGCAGTTCCATGTTTGGTCACTAGGTGTCAGTAGAGGGCAGTAGGAGATAGAAGTGGACTGAGAAACGTGAGACTGTAGTAACAGTAGAGGGGGAGAAAAAGAGGGTAATGACCGTGTGTGTGTGTGTGTGTGTGTGTGTGTGTGTGTGTGTGTGCGTGTGTGTGTGTGTGTGCGCGAGTGAACATGTGTGACAATGACTTAAAGCATATTAGAGAGAGACAGCCGTTTCCAAGTACTGTAACGATCTCTGTGGGGAAACTGGGCATAAACAAGAATAACTGCAGAAAGAGTTTATATACGCAACAGACTATTCCATGGAGAGATGAAGGGATGAGTGAAAAAAAAATTTGAGGACAGCTTTCTGCCTTGGTGGGAACAATGGCAGCAAAACAGTAGAGCTTACAAATCTGAAATAAATAGCAGGGTAGTACATAAAGGTTGAGCACACATATGTATAAAGGGCATGTTCCGTGTCTTGTAGATGCATAAAAGAAAGCTATATAAACTGACTGAGTTTTGTGAACAAATATGCAGTACTGTGTGTGTGTGTGTGTGTGTGTGTGTGTGTGTGTGTGTGTGTGTGTGTGTGAGAGGGGGTGGAGAGCAGATTGCAGGTTGTAATCTGTCAGGTTCACACTCACAAGGTTTCCCAGGAAATCTTTCATTTTATTGGAAAGCGTCAACCGTCTTCTTGTCACATTCTGTGATTTACTTGCTCATAAATTGCGCTGGCTGTAAATGAGGGAGCATTACATTCATAAATTACTCAAACCAGGAGAGAGGTGGTGGGAACTGGAGCCGAAATGCCAACACACACACACACACACACACACACACACACACACACACACACACACACACACACACACACACACACACACATATGGAGAGTGATACTGTGGTTGTCACTGTGCGCTTCCCATGTTGTGAGAAGCCTCTCCACTTCCTCTGAGTCACTCAACAACAGACAGCCCAACATGTTCAGACCATCACATTCATAAACTTTATGTTAAATAGACTTCACAAATGCACTTTGCACAAAATCTCATAATCCTTTTACAAATCAAAGACTGCATGTGACTTAAAAACCATTGTAGCAGATTTAACTACAGACCTACACATCACAAGCATGATGCTCATTTTTAAGATTATATATTTGGTACAAATTGGGTCATCAGTGAAAGGTGGCACATACTGGACTAGCTTCTGATATTAAGAGTGGCGTCTTTATTAGGTTTATTAGGTTTGCATCAAATGCTAGTTTACTTATCATTTGATCAGATAGCTCCAGATCTAAATTAGGAATCTTTTCTAACGTCAGACTGTATTCATTTAGCTTGTTTCCGACATCGTCTAACTATCCCCTGTGTCTCCACTGATAGTGTAGGCCTGTAGTTAAATCTGCTACAATGGTTTAAAAGGTTGTTTCTTTAACAATTCGGTACTCACCCTAACCAAACTACTAACCCTAACCAAAAATCTATCATCAATCATTCAAATCTAATGAACGTACTTCCTTTTAAGTAAAACATTTGCAAAGCCATTTTTAAAGAATCAATCCCGCATGCTTGTTGCTTCCCCAAAACACATTGAACCATTGCGCTACTAGTGGACAAAAACTCCACAAAGTACTTTTGATTTAAGCCTTTAATTAGTCCTGCAGTCATCCTGATCTTCCTTCAGGAAATCAATTTAGTTGATAAAAGTCTGTGTTTAATCTCTGAATATTCCAGTTTCACCTTTTCTTGAAAAACATTACCATGAGGAATACATAAAATGTGCATATTTGTCAGTATTTGTCATATAAAAGTCTGGTTGGACATCACCTCAACTTTGCCTGAATTTGGATTTTCTGGTTGCAGAAACTTCCAAAATGACAGTGAAGGATAAAACAAAACTGCTAGGTTACTTCCAACATCCTTGGGATGTTTATCTCTGGCATGAGCTGTCACAAATATGTGAAAAATGTTTCCAGAATGGTGAGCAGAAGGTGACTTTACCTTATGCAGTGTTTGGCTGCATTATGACTGATTAAAGTGGATGCAAGCAGCACTCAAGCTAATTCCCACAAAACCGAGGAGCTTAGCTCAGATGCTCATATACCCCGGATTACCCCGACCAATAAAACACAAAGTGAAGAACAACACTGTGCTTATGTCTGATGTGCCTAGAATCTGTTGTCCTGTCTTTACTGGAGTGTATTCTCCACATCTATCCCTCTTCTTTCTGCATTGACAGAGAGAGAGAGAGAGAGGGAGGGAGGGAGGGAGGGAGGGAGAGGGAGAGAGTGAGAGAGAGAGAGAGAGAGAGAGAGAGAGAGTGAGAGAGTGAGACTATCCATACCCTGGTACTGTCATGACCCAACATGTAGGGATTCCCATTGATGTAATTAGATAAAGTCAGGAATAACCTGGATTCAGGGCGGATGGAGGCGCAGCAGGGCCATGCCTCTGATGATTACAGCAGCTCCTGTGGGGGTTTTCCCTCATCTACAATAATATATTCTCTCTGATAGCAAATGAATCCCTGTGGGATCCTCCGCACTGTAACAGCAGCAGAACATCCTCAAGATTAAATACAGAACAAGATGTGATGGGGTGATGGTGGTAAAAATCAGTGCAATCAGGCTGATCAGAAGACATTCAGATTCACCGCCAGCAGCCAAGCAGCCAAGCAGCCAAATGTTGGCAGACTGAAGCTGGTGGAGCTGGTATGATTTGTCCAGCACCGACGCTGGCAGGTAACCCGCCGTTCTTCTCTGTTCACAATCCATATGTGGTTTGTAAAACTGTGAAAGAGGCTGGTGGAGTTGATAATGACTTCATAGTGGCGGCAGGTGGATGAAAGGGGAGTCAATTTTACCGGTTAGCAAGTCAGCTGTTGTCTAAATGGAGTTAAACGGCTGTGGTGACACACACACACACACACACACACACACACACACACACACACACACACACACACACACACACACACGCGCCAACTGGTTTAAATATGGCCAAGTAACTAAGAGAGTAGAAGGTAAAGTTACACACATACACACATAGTTCACAGGGGGCAATGGTGATGCAACCTACAGGCAACATACCCTCATATTTTACATGCAGCCCAGTAAATCTGTTGAGAGGAAACTATAGAGGAACTTCAGCTGTCAGAGCTAAATGTCCCAATTTACGTTACATTGTTAAATTACTGCAGTGCAACAGTTAATTAATAGTTAAGGTGTGGAAGGGTCAGAGCAAAGTCTCATGTCAGTATAGTTGTCTCAAGGCTTCAATGTGGTGTTACTTATTGAGAACAGCCGCAACTCATATTCTTCCCATATAAAAATTCTTACACTGTGTTGTACTACAGCTGATGCTTTGCTTTAGAGCATCTTTGTACAGAGACATTTCCACTGTTACCTTTTAATGTCCCAAACATTTAAACTACCCTGCTGTTGATTTCCAGTGAGACTTTTGCTGTGTGAGCAAATTGTGATATAGAAATGTGAAATAAAGCAGTCACAGTCATTTGTCTTGTGCACTGTCTCATTTTTTCCTCATTACACCTGCTGATGAATTGGGGCTTACTTGCTGAATCCGTCCTAATTTGAGTAGAGAGACATCCTCAGCTCAGCTGTTCTAATGTCTACTCACACTGTTGTTGTAACTAAGTGTCTCTGCTGGGGATGATGAAAGTCTTTTAGTTTGGAGGCTTTTTGAACCCATTGACTATTATCCAAATTGTCATTGAAAGGACAATAGAGTTGTGAGTTATATAGTTTTGGGATTGCTGCTTAAATGAATGATGTTCAGTTCATGCATGTGACATACACCCTGAGCAGGAGATCATGACATTCCTAAATAATATGAACACAGACCTAAAATAACCCGTCTGGAGACATGTTGGTGTGTGTCTACATGCAGATGAATGACAGTGGGACAGTCAGCCTGGGGTTGGTCAGGGGGACACCTCTGAGTTTCTGTTTCCACCACAGCGTCATGCAGTAGCATTGCTCACCTTCATAGTGCTTGCATTACACTCACATTCCTGCACAGTGAGCACAGCTTCTCTCACTGCCAACACTCTACAACACACTTTCATTAAGAATTGTAAATACATGAGAAACCCTACTCATTATTTAAGATAGTAATAGTATCTGTTATGCTGTCATATCTAATGCCAATAGCACACAATCATACAAGGATGTCTACTTTAAGCTTCTTGTTGTGTTATGAATTGAATTTACTATATATTATAGCTGTTCAAATGTAAGTTTTTAAAGGATAAGTACACTCAATTTAATAACTTGGACATGTCAAATATTGTGGCACACTTGACCGGGCTGAAAAATATGGAGTGGATTAGAACTTCCTCAAAGCAGGAACATTGGCAAATTTGTTTGGTGACACTTTGAAAAAATGTCACTTTAACTGATATAGTTGAGCAAATTACAAACTTATAGTTAGGATACATACTTAAGTGGATTATAACCATCCATCCATCCATCCATCTTCTTGCCGCTTGTCCGGGGTCAGGTCGCGGGGGCAGCAGCCTAAGCAGGGAAGCCCAGACTTCCCTCTCCCCGGCCACGTCGTCCAGCTCTTCCAGGGGGACCCCGAGGCGTTCCCAGGCCAGCCGAGAGACATAGTCTTTCCAGCGTGTCCTGGGTCTTCCCCGGGGTCTCCTACCGGTGGGACGTGCCCTGAACACCTCACCAGGGAGGCGTCCGGGAGGCATCCTGATTAGATGCCCGAACCACCTCATCTGGCTCCTCTCGACGTGGAGGAGCAGCGGGTCTACTCCGAGCTCCCTCCGGATAACTGAGCTTCTCACCCTATCTCTAAGGGAGAGCCCAGCCACCCTACGGAGGAAGCTCATTTCGGCCGCTTGTACCCGCGATCTTGTTCTTTCGGTCACTACCCAAAGCTCATGACCATAGGTGAGGGTAGGAACGAAGATCGACTGGTAAATCGAGAGCTTCGCCTTTCGGCTCAGCTCTCTCTTCACCACGACAGATCTGTGCAGAGTCCGCATTACTGCAGACGCCGCACCGATCCGCCTGTCGATCTCCCGTTCCATCCTTCCCTCACTCGTGAACAAGACCCCGAGGTACTTGAACTCCTCCACTTGAGGCAGAATCTCATCCCCGACCCGAAGAGTGCACTCCACCCTTTTCCGGTTGAGGACCATGGCCTCGGATTTGGAGGTGCTGATTCTCATCCCGGCCGCTTCACACTCGGCTGCGAACCGATCCAGTGAGAGTTGGAGGTCACGGTCTGATGAAGCCAACAGGACCACATCATCTGCAAAAAGCAGTGACCCAATCCTGAGGTCACCAAACCGGACCCCCTCTACACCCTGGCTGCGCCTAGAAATCCTGTCCATAAAAATTATGAACAGGATCGGTGACAAAGGGCAGCCCTGGCGGAGTCCAACCCTCACTGGAAACAAGTCCGACTTATTGCCGGAAATGCGGACCAAGCTCTGACACCGGTCATACAGGGAACGGACGGCCCTTATCAGGGAGTCCGATACCCCATACTCCCGGAGAACCCCCCACAGGATCCCCCGAGGGACACGGTCGAATGCCTTCTCCAAGTCCACAAAACACATGTGGACTGGTTGGGCAAACTCCCATGCACCCTCAAAGATCCTGCAGAGGGTGTAGAGCTGGTCTACTGTTCCACGGCCCGGACGAAAACCACACTGCTCCTCCTGAATCCGAGATTCGACTATCCGACGGACCCTCCTCTCCAGCACCCCCGAATAGACCTTACCAGGGAGGCTGAGGAGTGTGATTCCCCTGTAATTGGAACACACCCTCCGGTCCCCCCTCTTAAAAAGGGGGACCACCACCCCAGTCTGCCAATCCAGGGGCACTGCCCCCGATGTCCACGCGATGCTGCAGAGTCGTGTCAACCATGACAGCCCCACAACATCCAGGGCCTTGAGGAACTCGGGCCGGATCTCATCCACCCCCGGGGCCCTGGATTATAACCTCCTATACAAAATCTAGTGTCAATTCCATAACTGTGATTAGGAACTAGTGACAAGAAGCATTTGAATATTGTTTTTTTTTACTCTCACATTGACTCCACACACTTCCTGCCTCTCATGGCTGAACCTAAAACAGCTTTCTCTTCCCTCCATGTCCCTCTTTGTCTTGCAGAGACACGTCACAGGATTCAAAGCTGTGAAAAGCCTCCTGCACCGTTTAACTGGCGTCTCACTTGCCTCCTGACAAGAGTTGCCGGGGAAACCGTTGCTATGGGAGCGTGGGTGGCGGCACAGCCTGAATCCCTGCACGCACATACACATGCATGCATACATACTCCTTCCTCTTTTTCAACAACTTACTATGACTGAGTTCAAGACACTCTGAGGGAGAGTCAGAGAGGATTTGGGGTAATATTGACAGAACCAAATGGCTTAATGTCAAAATGAAGAGCCCCAAAACAGCATAGGCAGGATGCAATAACATTAAAATAAGGATCTGCTCTCAGGATATGATGATCAAAAGGTTTGCAAAGGCACTTGATGCTCATTAATTCATTCAGTGTCATAATTAAGAGTGTATTTTTAAGCTGCTGATGAGATTATAAACAAGAAGTAAAGAAAAAGGCTAATTCTGCAGTGAATATAAACTTGGAGGATTTATCCAGCCAATCATTTAACCTTATCATCAACTAACAGAAGACTAAATTAGATCTTAGAAACCAAATGATAATGAAACTCAACCACATAGAAAAACATTATCCCCCCAAAAATAGACCAATGGCATATGGAAATGAAACACTTGATACAAGAAACTGTAACTAAACAGAAAGTGAGAATGCAGTGTGGTCAGTGTGAAATACAGCAGCAGGTCGAGCTGCAGCCTTGTTGGAGAGTTGTCTATACTGCAGTCACAGCCTGGAGACACTTTCCACACTGTGTTGTGAGCTGCCATCATCCCATTTCCACCATCATGTGAGCTGCCATCATCCCATTTCCACCATCAACCCACCACCTATCAACGTCATGAGAGTGTTGAATGTTTAACCAGCCAAGATCCTGACTGGCCTTTACTATTTCTATCATCCATTACAGTTCTGTCATCTATGAATGTCTGTTTCCAGTTTCATTCATTTTATTTTCAAAGTAACGCATATGATCCAGAGAGTCCTGCACACTGTTTGTCATTTGCACTAAATTGGGCAAGGTTAGTCCTAAAGACCGTGTAAAGTGAATTCAGACATTTTCTTCTAAACACATTAAATAGGTCATAAATGTATTTCTAAAAAAGGTGTAAAAAGCATTTAAACCATTTAGATTTGAATTGTGGAGCTAGGCTTCACAAACTGTGTTTAAAGATTTCTGTGTTCAGGATTTAGCGGGTCTGACAATCACCGTTGCGTTAGCATAAACCCACCCCTGCTGCTGTAGAGGTATAAACAGGGGAGACTGGGGACAGTTGCAACAGGGGACGGTTGCAACAGGTCTTATTTCTCCAATCAGAAGCATGCTAGAGTGATGACACTCACACTTCACATGCTCCGTTAGATCCTCTGCCCACCAAGAAGAGAGAAGCCATATTGAGTATCTGGTCCTGCTTTTATCAAGAAAAGTTGTTTTGGAGGTATGAAAGTAGCTATTTTCATGAGCTGTATTTCTGTCATATTGTCCTGACCTTTTGTATGAGTGAATCCAAACTTACCTAGTTTGAATCATTGTTTTGTTGACTATTCAGTGACATGGTTAGCATGTGTCAATGTCAGCGTGGCTGGCTAGCACATGATGTTTTGTCATGATTGATACCATGGGGACAGTTGCAACAGAACTGGCAATTATATAATAAGACAATGAGAGACTAATGCTATTGATTAAACAAAATAATTCCTCAAATATCTAGTTGAGCAAAAATGAGAAATTATTGTTCTGTTGTTCTATGGGACAAACTAGCCACATAAATGTTCCTGTGAAAACAGGAGGAAAGTAAATTTATTTGTTGTCCTATAGTAAATAAATAAGTAGAAATTGTATTCTGTTTGTTTTCAGTATGCCAAGAGTGACGAAGAGAGCCACTAACAGAGGGGTTCCTCTCAATATATTGCAAGAGATGAGGGCAAATCAGTCAGGGCAGTAGCCAAGGCCTTCGACACATGCCACACCACATTATTCAGGTTCCACAAAAAAAGAGAGACTTGCAAGTGGGACATCAAATAAGATACCGCTTGAAGGGTACTGCACCAGCAAAAAAGTATTCTCAGAGGACCAAGCAAATTATTCCATTCTTCTTGTCTCACACTGAAATATTGAGTTTTAATAGCTTCAGTAGCATCTGCACATTGACACATGGTAGGCTTATGATAAATATTACTAAATAAATAATAATTAATTAGTTAAATTTAATGTGTTTTTAATATGTTGCAACAGTCCCTGATCCGTGTTGCAACTGTCCCCATGTTTGGGGTCAGCTGCAACATCTGAATGTTTCTATTCAAATCAATATTGTGATTGATATGTTGTAACCATCTTTAAATGGTATGGGTAATTAGCAGACATGTGTAAGTTTAATATGTAAAGGTTTGGTGGGCCTAGTCCAAATAGTCTCTGAGTAACTGAGAGTAATGTAAAAATTGTTGCAACTGTCCCCAGTCTTCCCTACATTCAGCGCACACTACTACTACAGTCTACAGTTAGCCAGTTAGCTGAGTTAGTCGCCGAGCTAGCTGCGGAGTTAGCAGCCAAGCTAGAAGCCGAGTTAGCAGCAGAAAGCTAATTTCAGTTCAATTTTTAATCATTCAAATTTGGCAGGGTGGTTAACAACACACTTTTCTGTGGTATGTCAAACTCAGAACACATATTTATTCTTACTTTACACGGACTTAAAGTTCATCAAAAGAATTTCAACAGATGAAAGTTAGAGTACCAAAAATAAAAGGTGACAAAAAGGAACACAGGACATATCATATCAATACCAACATCCCCATTGGCTATTCCAGTCAAGCTCAACTTCACGTTGACAGAGGAAGTTCTAACTTTTTCACAGAAGATATTTTGACGTGTCGATATTTTGACTGATATGAAGCACACATTTAGCTGCTTCAGTCTCAGGGTCCTGGTATTACACATTCTGGTTCACCGTCCCACTATAATGGTTTATGGGGACACTTGAATAAAACAGAACCATTGTTAAATGTTATTAGTAACAGCTGTTCTCCTACTAGATAAAAATGACTTAATACAATACACTGTCATTCAGTTGCATGGCTCATTTAATTCAGTGCGATAATGTTTTTTTAGAAATGAACTATCACAGTGATTGTAATATAGTCTTCAGTTGTAGATGCATTTATTTTTCCTTGGGGCTTGGGCTTTGCCACTTTGCCACAAGTGACAACTGTGCTAAATCTCCAGGGACATTGAAGCTTGGCAAACTCTGTTAGCCAGTTGGACTCAGCGGCTCACCTGATTGGCTCAGAGAACCAGGAAATGTCGTCTGAATGGATAGAAGCCTAGATGGACCATATGGACGTATTCTAGTGAGGATCAAGTCCAAGTGTGCGATATATACACACACACACACACACACACACACACTCCATGTGTCGTGTGTCCCACTAACATAAGACCTCAACCTTGTTATCAAAGCCAAGTAAGCATATTGGTTTTAGAGGTGTTCATATCCACAATTGTGACTCTCGTTTAAGAATATCTGCAGATGTCAGCACGTTTCTAACAGAGTGCATGTTGCCATTAGCAGCTGCTGCCTTTGTCATCTTTGTACCAGCAGCTAAATGGTAACAGCTGACAGAGATGGAACACACACACACACACACACTCACATCCTTTCCTTTCTTTACCATTTCTACATACTTGCTTTCATTCAAGGCGATGTAACACATTCCCTTTCTCTCTCTTAAACGCGCTCGCACGCCCCGACACACACTCCCTCGCTCCCACGCGCCGCGCAGCTATTTATACCGCAGCCTATTATTTCCAGCTCATGTCTTTTTAATCTGAGGGTAGCGCCCTGCATTTCTGAACAGGTGGTTTATCCACACTCTTCAACTCCCCCTCCCCCCCCCCCCTCCCCTCCCCCGCCTCAGCCGTCGATGAATCCGCTCATAAATGCAATGAATATTTCCATCAATCACTCAATCATCCTCCAAGCATTGTGGCCATGGCTCAGCTTCTTCTTCATCCACCCATGTCCCCCCATGAAAAGGAGGATTATAGAAGGAAATGGAGGAGGAAGAGGATGAATAAAGAGGTGGAGGACAGACTGAGAGAAAGAAAAGGAGGATCATATTTTCCTACTGTCATGTGATCCTGTGGAAAAACCAATTCCAGAGGCATTTAAAATTTTCCAGCCTTTCAACAGATGAATAATCTCAATGTTTACTCCTCACGGGGGAGAGGAGGCCCACAAGTGAGCAAGAAGAGGCACACACGCACACACACACACACACACACACACACACACACACACACACACACACACACACACACACACACACACACACACACACACACACACACACACACACACACGTTGTGTGTTAAAGGAAAGAGTGCATTTGATTGAACATGTGTGGTGACTGAGTAAACAATCATGCATATCACAGATTCTTTACTCTCTTCCTTTGTCTCCATTTCAGGCTGCATGGCTCAGTATGACACACATTCCTGGAAGCATTGCAACAAAATGAAGTAAGACAGCTAAAACATTAGCTGCCATGTTGATAAGAGTCTGACATCGTGGTCAAAAGGCCAGTTTAGACTTTGTAAAACAGAAAGACGCATATTTTAGGCTGTTTGGATTGTGGCATCTTACGCTGTAGACCATGAAAAATAAGTTTTTTACACTTTAATGTATTTAAACATGAATGTATTGAAAATGTGTAAGTGACCATTGGTTGGACAGATGGATAGATGTGTATCTAAACATCATATCCCGGTAGCAGAAACTTGGGTAAGTCCTTATTCTGGTTTTGGGAAACCTGACCATGTTTTCTGAAGTGAATGGCTTGACTAGAGTGTTCAAACATTTGATTCCGGTCCTTTGTTGAATGTCATAGCCCTCCCTCTCTCCCCATGCTTCCTGTCTGTATCCCTGCTGTCACTGCCAAATCACACTGGAGGGGTACATGAGAGCCAGAAACTAAAGCTGGTTTCTCCTCACACTTTTGATGTAAATTGATCTGTACAGAAATGTCAAGAGACCAGCTGAGATACTGATGTAGAAGACATGCAATGTAATACAAAATCTGGACACGAAAAACCACTCACCACAAGCTTCTTTCATGATTTACAAATGATGGAAAGGTGCGGTGCTTTGGGTTACTCTCAACAACCATACTGAGTAGGGGGTTTACAGTCTATCATGCAGCCTGAGGCATGCACAGTAGACCTTTGCAGACTATTTGCCAGAGACTTCTTATCAATTGTGTCAGCTAATAGCTAGCATGCTAAAGAAAAGAGAGACATGTTCTGCTTAGTCGTATCTAGCTGTCAATCAAGCTAGCTAAGCATTTGCAGCAAGATTGCTAGGTATAACAAAGATATTTGCCAGATTGTTGGTGAAGTCACAGCTATGCTGTTTAAAGACTGTGTAAAGTGAATTCAGACATTTTCTTCTGGATTTAGTGGACGGGTCTGAAAATAGCATAAACCCGCCCCTGCTGCTGTAGAGGTATAAATACATTCAGCACACACTACTACTACTACAATCTACAGTTAGCCAGTTAGCTGAGTTAGCCGCCGGGCTAGCAGCTGAGTTAGCAGCAGAAAACTCTCAGACGTAGCGTCCCATGTTTCGGGTAGAGGTGGTGACTTTGATTGACAGGTGACACTTGGTAGGGGGCGGGGTGTCAGCGAACTTGGCGGGCACTCCCACAGTGTTTGGTAGCAGAGAAAAAGGAGTTTTACACAACTTTGAAGCCTAATTTCATATATTTGGCGATTTTTTTAATCATTCAAATTTGGCAGGGTGGTTAACAACACACTTTTCTGTGGTATGTCAAACTCAGAACTCATATTTGTTCTTACTTTACACAAACTTTAAATGATGAAGGACACAACATTGGTCGATGCCTTTATATAGGTCTGAAAATCCCAAGTGCTAGCAACTCAGGGCTGGAGTAATGGAATATGTGCTTCTGTGGATACGTGAGGAGGCATATTATGAAAACATGAATGCTGCAAAAGAGAACATGGACACTGTGAAATGGCTCCATGATTAGATGTGAAACAGCTGTTCAAAAATAAGCTGAAAATGTTTGTTGGCCCAACAGATTATCCAACAAGCTAACAAGTTTAAAGCATGTTAGCTTTCCTTTTAAAGAAGCAGAAGGCTTGATATGAGAGTGTGCTGCCAAATCATTTCTACACCACTCATCTCCCTCTTCGCTTCTTTCATCCCGCTCCCGCTATACTCTACACCCCCCGGTGGGCCGGTCAATAATGGGCCGGTGGCTTCCGTTTTTTAAATTTTTTTTTATTTGTTTATTTAGTTTTTGCTGCGCCTTGCCATGGTTACTCTCCTGGCCCAGAGCAGAGACATGCACCGGCCCACAGAGCTCCGCTGCAGCCTGCAGACACAGCAGAGGCCCATTGGCTTGTCTGTCTAAAGAATACCTGGCCCAGTGACCCTATGATAGGCTACAGAGGCCCATGAATCCCACCCACGCTGGTTCTTCACCCCCCCCCCCCAACCCCCCCTCGTCCAATCACCTTTGATGACAAGCAATCGGATGAGAGATAGTGAGAGATACTACTACAACAAAATGGACAATGCGGCTAAAAAGCGAAAAGGCGGAGCGGAAAAACAAAGAGATAAAAAAAAAGAAAAGCTCTAGCAACCGACGCTGCTACGAGCAAAAAAAAATTTCAGAAATGTTTGCTGCGGGGGCCAGCGTGGCCGGTGGTTTGAGCATGTAGATCTGCTACTTTCACAATTTTTGATCATTTCTACCTATAATGACATCCACCAAATCAGGTCACCAGAGTTAAAGTGTTGTAAGTGTCAATATGCACCGTTCTTTGTGCCTATACTCTAATATGTTCATGATGGACATTGATCTAACACCATAACACATATGTAGTCTATGATGCTTTACATATTTTTTTCAGTCAGTGTTTATGGTTTATTGCTCGTTCAACAGTTTCACATTATACAGTTAAAACGTATTAAAAGTTCAAGCCTATTCAAGTCTCCAGAATATAAGGGATATTGTTCAGTATACTACTGTTATTAAGGGCTTGTGTGTTTAAATGTACATCAACGTGAGTTGGCACAGTATCTGAGCATGGATTGTCGTGGGCCGGTCTGGACCAAAAAATCCAGAGCCGAATTTTTGTCCCAGTCCAGGCCTGCTGATCAGTCACAGAAATGCTGCACTGCTGTATATAACAGTCAGATATTACAGCATAGTGTTAACTGTCTTATCTTTCAGTGCAGTGATGGTGCTGTAAACAGTAGAAATACAAGGCCATCCATCATCAAAGTGCACTTGCATGCATGAGACTGGCCAACGCAGCATCTTGCTTGATGATGTCACATTGCCTCGCAGCAGAAGTTGAGCCAGATTCAACTTTGTGTTTGCTGCAGTCACGTTGAGTCAATACACAACTCCCATTCAAATGAATGAGAGGGCTGCCTTTTATTCACACAGACCTGATGACTCATACTGGAAACAGATTATGAAGGCATCTCTTAGTGGTCAGTATGAACAGCAGGAAAGATTACAGCGAGAAATAACTGTTTCAGTGCACATATGGTTACCTGACTGTTGTTTTAAGATCAACTTAAAAAACTGTAAAAACCTCCTTTAAATAATTGGTGATTATTCTATAGACTTATTTCTATCCATTTACGTATGCATCCAACTGTATTTTACCCTTAATAGTGCAATTTCAGGATACTGTTTACTATATTGTTTATACTAGGTGAAAATCAGATATCGGATAAAATGTGATATTTGGTATCTTATTGCTCCCCCATGTGTGTCCACAGCAGTTTCAGTGCTTCTTGTCATAGATTCTCCAAGTTTGTGGAAGTTTTCTTGGAGGAAGAACACCAGTCTTCCAAAAGATATTCTCTTATTTGGTGTTTGGACGATGGTGTTTTTTGTCTAATATGTCGCTGCCATAACTAGGTGTTAAGAATAGTTTGAAATCTTGATATGATTAAGTGATTCAAATGATTTTTATGTTCATCAAATCATTCAGTGAGCTCTCATGTCTTGTGTGGAAGATTAATGATTTTAGCTGGTCCCTGTAATTGGTCTCCTGTGTGTGTGTGTGTGTGTGTGTGTGTGTGTGTGTGTGTGGTAGACACTGATGTTTTGGGACAGTGTGAAGCAGCTGCCCTTCATCTGAACTGTTGAGCCAAGCACTTGTCATTGTTTAGCTCATGTAACTGATACTAAAGTTAGCTATTTATGTGTGTGTGTGGTCACGTATTGGGATCGGGTGTGGGTGAATATAAAAAAACGAATACTCATTGACCCCCTCTGCCCCACTGATGACGTAGCACCTGCTGTAAATGTGTCACTGTGTGTAAGCGTGTCCAAACAGTCCAGTGTGTGCGTATGTGTGTGTGTGTGTGTGTGTAGGGAATCCATTCTAATTAGATCCTCCAACAATCATTTTGGTGAACGGGTCATAAACCAACAGCTGGTCTCTATTAATCCAGCTCTCTGTGTGTGTGTGTGTGTGTGTGTGTGTGTGTGTGTGTGTGTGTGTGTGTGTGTGTGTGTGTGTGTGTGTGTGTGTGTGTGTGTGTGTGTGTGTGTGTTTATAGCTGTTCCAGAGCTTCATTATTACCTGAAGGAGAGAGTGGCCTTGTAAGGGAAAAAAAACAAGTGTGAGTGTGCAGGCTTTTTGTCTGCATGAGTCTGTGTGAACTATTTATTAGTGTATTCATTAAGAAAAACAATGGAAGTGTAAGAAGAGGGGAGAGATGGAAGAAACAATGGTGCCTGACAAGATAAGCAGACATTTAAATGAAAGTATCTACATGTTTAGTGATTTTTTTGAGTGGTCCTTACCTTCTCTGCAGGTCCATCTCTTCTTGTGTGGGGCCATTCTGAACCTGGGGGCCCTGTCTGGGCAATGTGGGACCTGTGGAGGGCGACACACCCACAGAGAGCTCCAGTTAGATACTCTGTTTACATCCTCATCCTGACTGACACACCTCCAGCTACGTTTTAACAGTCAACGTTCCTCACAGAAGAAATGTACAAATGTTCATGTAGCTTATTTAAAATCTTTACAGCCGCTTTATCTTTTATAACAAATACTGCTCCATGCACGCTAGGCATGATTTATTTTGCTGTTGTCAGGAAATACTACCTTCATATCAGATATTCAAACATTACATAAAAATAAATAGTTAAATCTAGCTAATCTCATGTCTCTTCTGATCTATTCTTGTGTCATATATGTGATTGTTGTGAATGAATTGTGTGTTTTATGCCACCACATGACAACCATGTTATGCTGCCATTTTGGCCAGGTCTATGATGTAATCTATTAAATAAAAAATAAACTCCTTTTTCTATATTTCTATGTTTCAAAACATACAAAATAGATTCACACTGTACTAATTCACATTTGATTGTGGTACAGTATGGCTCCATCAGTAGCAGAGAGGTGTATTCAGCTCAGAGAAGAAGCATTATTATTTTTTGCAGTCACTTTCCTTTAGTAACAGTGGAGACATCCCATTCAAAACATTTGTAAGCATTAGCAGTTAAGAGCCTTGCAGTAGCTCATGCAGGCACTGAAGTTGTTATGCAGTCACATGTTTAATGTAAGGTCCAAATATATTTGACTCTAACACTAAGTGGGCAATATAATCTGATTTGGCACTCAGTGCAGCTGCACACACCACTGCCTGGCCTGATACACTGCAGCTCCACAGCCCGCTCCTGCATTTGCATTTAGATTTATGGGAATATGTTTGCTTTATGTGTTCATGTTCATTCAGATAGTATGTATCTCAGATTGTGCCTCAGGCCAGTGAGAGCTATGGGACGCTCTGTGTCAAGTTAGCTAAAGATTTGTTCCTGGAGCAATACAGGAGCAGAGCTACAACACCAAGCTCCAAATCAAGAAGTGATTTTTTTTTTTTTTTTAAAGTATATTTTTTCGGGCTTTTTATGCCTTTAATGTACAGGACAGTGGAGATAGAGAGAGGGGGAATGACACGCAGGATAAGACCACTCGGCTCGCGATTCGAACCGGGGTCACCTGCAACGTGGGCTATAGCCTCGACACATGGGGCGGGTGCTCTACCCGCTGAGCTATGCTCAACCCCCACAAGAACTGATTTTAATGTCCTGACAGAACTTATTCATAAAACTACTCTGACCAAGTCATTGATGCATCAACATATAGGTAGCATTTCTGTTTGTTCTGCTTTCTTTTATGTTCATTGTGTAATGACAAGTTGTTTATTTATTCTATAATTAAATGTTTCCTGGTTGAAATCATTGTGTTAATGTATTAAGGCAAAGGTCCAGTTAAGTTGTTTATGTCAAACACAGATGTATTTGAGAAGTTGCTTTTATTTTGCTAAATGGATAGAACAATGTTGGTGGTGCAGGTTTTGGTGGTACAGTAGACTGAAGACACTTATAGAGACATGATGGACTCATAATGTTGCCTGAGTGTCCATCTGATTCTCATAGCAAGCAGTTAGAACAGCCAACATCACAGCTTATATCAACCTGTGAGTGTGTCAAATCTGAGCAGTTGCTTTTGAAGTGAATCAATTACAAATATTAATATAGTTTACCCCCCCCCCCCCCCCCCAAAAAAAAATTCAACTAGGAGCAAGTTTGTTGAAAAAGTACAAATTAAAAAGCAGAGTCCCACACACTCACACTACCTCAGTAGAACAAGAGGCATCCTGACATCACTGTCTTTTCTGCATAACTTGAACAGGGCCAGATGGACCAACATGATTCTCTTTCTCCCAAACAAGCACACAAATATATACAACACATCAACCAGAGGCTTCTGGATGTGGATGCAGCTGAAAGGGAAGCAGCTTTCACTGCAATAAGCATTCAGCCTGGTGTGCAGCGTCTGTAGAGACGGACAGTCACAGTCACAGAGAGATAAAACGGGGGGAATCTGGGCTGCAGCCAGACCCAACACTGATTCTGAATACCAACGTGCTCAGACACATTGCCCCCACTTAACACTGTTATTGGTAATGGCATTAGCTACTGTTTCACATGCACTCTGTTGTTTCTTTATTGAGTTAAAAGAAATTCAACCTCAGTGGGAACTAATTTATGCCATCAGTAATGAGCACCAAAAAAGTCAGATTGTGCAGACTTTTCCAAAACTACAAAAGACTGATGCCTACATTACCCAATGCAACTCAAGTCAATCCACTGTACAATTTTGCTCGTGTTGTGATAGAAGTTATCTAACGAAGCCTGGACCTAGCCCACTAACTCCACACATCCACATCCACAGCTTCCTCTGAAGACACAAAAAACATAACTTTAGCTCACATATGCAGTAGTACTCCCCAATAAGTGAGTTACACATGAAAACAGTGATTTGTCCAAAGAAATATTGTGCTGCAGTAAGTATGTAGGAAAAATGAATTCCTGAAAGCAGTGTGACTGTCCAGACAGATGTAAGAAGATGAAAAGATGAACACAAATTCATCTTGAATGGAAACAGGAACAATGGTGGGGAACAATGAAGGTGGCTGATGCATGAGTCAGCTTAGTGGTATCAAGACAATCAGAGTTGTTTCTTACATGATGAGACAAGAGTGTGAACTACATTTCAATGGTAGGCTGTTGTTTTCTTTGGCAATAATGACTTGAAACTTTCCCTTGTGTTGCTGTAGTCTTTATTCCTAACAGATATTTTCTCCCAGTGTTATTGTGTGATGTGGATCATTGGCAGGGAGAAACCAGCAAGAGCCAAAAATGTGTGCCAGTGACAGAAAAAGGCTGAGTCAGCAAAGAATGGTCTGTCAGTGTTGATGGTAAACTAAATCAGTCTGTGGTTCCAATATTTATGCAACCTTTTTTTTTTAACCATTGAGGGAATGTGTGGATCAATGGAGTGTTCAGAAGGTACAAAATAAACACTAAGATAGACAAACAGGTACACACACACACTTGGCACAGAAAAATGGCAAGTGCTTTTGCATCTCTATATGTGATTTTTGAGAATACATCATAAGCAAAATGTATATTTTAATGTGTATAGTAATGTGTAATGGTTATCAGCGAACGCACCCGTAAAAAACAGGGACAGTCTGATTGGTCAATACTAGCTGGCCTTCTATTGGTTGACAGCTTTGATCCACAAATATCCGAGAGCAGAGCAGAGATCCGCGAGCACAAGTTCCCTGAGCGCGAGAGGAAGCACTCGAGTAACTGAGTGTGAGGACACACTGTGAGCATGCGCAGAGCAAATTTGAGTGCGAGAGCAGAGTTTTAAGAGAAAATATCACAAAATCTGAGCATGAAATCAATAAATACTGCTCTCAAATCCATTTAATATGCTCTTGAATTAAGACAGGGAATAAACTCCATATTTTTGCTTTTTAACTGTTCATATAAAATAACCAAAGACAACACCTTAGACTGTGACCTTCTATGGGCCATTTGTCCTATTTGTGTTCTTCCTATTTGTCCTTTTTATAGCCTAAACAATCAATCTAGAAAAGTAATACATATATTAACTGTTTCCCAGCCTTTTTGGCTTGTGACCCCTTAGAACAAATCAATGTGTACTGTTTGCTGTCTTGTGAATGAGTAGCAGTCATTTTCAAAGGCCTGAAGAGGTAAAGCGTCCAGTATTTTACAAGAAAATAGCAACAAAAATAATCAGCTATAAAAGAAATATGTTTTACCTTATTTTAATCCTTGAATTACTTTGTGAGCCTGCAGATGTATCTCAGGACTAAATAGTGAAACCGCTGCGGTGTGAAATACAGAAAATAAAGACACTGATGTGCAGAATAAGGCACATGCCCATGAAGCACAGAATTACCATTTCTACGTCCCGCTCTCTATCTGCCGTGATTATTCAAATAATCTCATTTTATTACCATCTTGATGGTTTCTTTCTTGTATCAGCCTAACTGAAATACTGTTGAATCAAACTGAGTCCACAGGCAGTCTATATCTCCAGAATAAGAGTGTAATTGCTGACACGCTCTCTCGTCTCTATCTTCCGCTGCCTGTGGGTGTAATTGTGTTACTGTCTGCTCTAATAGAGCTCATGTGCTAATGACAGAACACAGACAGCGATGTAGCAGGGCCGCTGCCTAGAGAGATGCTCAGGAGAAAAGTCTTAAGATGGGAACAGATCAGGAGGCCCGGCATCAATTTAAGATTCATTATTGAACCAAACTTTTTATTACTCTATTTTTATGATTAAACAACATAAGGGACTGTGGGTTTATGGTGCCTCTAAATGTAAAAGTCTTAACTCCTTACAGTAGGTGCCTTCTCCAAACAGACATTCAGTAATTTTCTCCTCCTCATCTTGAGAGATTTGAATCAATTCCAAGACTTAAAGACAACTGCACTTAGGCTTGGCCTGCTGCCAAAAACACTATCAGTCACAATACCAGGAAAGAGAGAAAAAAGACGAGACAGAGACGGGGCAAGAGAGACAGAACAAAGTGAAGCTAAAGAGAGGTAGCCAACTGTTCACAGACAAAAATACACAGAAAGGAGAAAAGAAAAGATCACTACCTGGTACTAAAATACACCTGAGGGAAGCAGGGCGTTTGCAGCACCCCTTAAGAACACTATCTATGACCAACTCTTTCTTCTACAACTGCTAATAAAGACACACATACAGTTAAACAACTCTGGACCTCCATGATGTACCTACATGAAGTCAGCGTAGGCCTCCTCTGGCAACAAACGTAGCGCCACAGTCCGTGGGGGGCCACATCTGACCCGTTGCCAGGTCTCAGTGCAACCACCACCCTGCTGCCAGCTGCCCCCACCGGCCCAGCACTCATGGTACAATCCTCAGAGCTCACATACAAAACCATAGCTGAGCTTTCAATTTCCTGTGACTCAGCTCTGCATCATCCACAACCGCTGCCGCCGGTTTGTAAAGCTCACAAAGTTGCACACAAGTAAAAGATAAACATAATATTTCTTAGTTAAATATGAAGTTTTCTTCTTGCAGTTGCTGGGTCTTTATCCTGTGTGATGTGATGCCTCCATCTCCTGATGTGGTACACCTTTAAAGATGACGCTGACAATGCCGGGCGTGGTTGTTCTTTGTGCTGCTTTCTTCTTTGATAGATTATAATTCATGGAAACAAAAGGGAAGAGAGGAGGGAGAGGGATGGAGAGGGAGAGGGTGGGATGAACATAAGAGTGGGAGGGAGGGAGGGAGAGAGAGAGAGAGAGAGAGAGAGAGAGAGAGTGAGAGAGAGAGAGAGTGAGAGAGAGAGAGAGAGAGAGAGAGAGAGAGAGAGAGAGAGAGAGAGAGAGAGAGAGAGAGACAGAGAGAGACAGAGAGACAGAGAGCTGGAGATTAAGACATAGCTCAATGAAAAGAGGATGACAGTCTGACAGAGGTGAAGAATTAGGAGGAAACCTGACGAGACACATAAGAAAGAAAAAGAGACAGAAAGAGAGATAGAGAGAGCTTAGTAGAGGATGTGGTAGGACTCTACCTGACGGACTGGTCGGCCAGTTTGTGCTTCCTGGACCCAATCTATTATTTATACGCTGGATACAGAGAAGGAGACACCGCTGCTGGCCTCAATATCATTACTAGCATGTGTGGAAGTAGATGGATGGAGCACAGGGTAAAGCAACTAAAACTCATAAGATTCATACAGATGTCTTTTGCCTCAATTATTCATTTAGATGACAGGAAGAAGCATCAAAATGTCACTTCACCTGAATTACAAGGCAGGACATTGTTTCTTCATGTTTCAATGCTGTGAGGTAGTTGTGTGTGTACATCCAATCCCTTGTTTAGGCCAGAGGCAGGACAATAAGTTCAATGAAGTTCAATAGATACTGGCTTTTGGGGGAAATGGCAATGTTTTACCCTGTCCTCAACAGGTGAGGTGAGAAATTACAATTCTTGATAGGACGCAATACATAACCAAGATACAATGTACAATCAACCCCTGAAAGAAATCTGAATCATTTTAAAATGATTTGTTGTAATAATAATTGTAATAAAAGATCCAGTAGGGATCCAGTCAAGACATTCAACACCACAAATGAAATTCCATAAATTTCCACTGACAGATATCTCAAAACCTGGACAAATAAAACTAAAACTATCGAGTGCTTGTGTGGGCATAGTCCTACAGGTAGCAAGAAGGTTAAATATGGGTTGAGAGGTTCAGTCCAGTGATTAGTATATTGACAGAAAAGATAATGATAATCAAATAATAATAAAAATTCCATTGCTTCAATATGAGCATTTGCTGCTTTTCTATTTTGGACTTATGTAACTGATAAAAGTAACTTCCCCCAGCTTTCCTAATAATTTATAGTAAAAACTATCATTTGACTAATCAAGAAAATAGATTGGCAGATTAATGAATAATTAAAGTAGTAGTCTTACATATATTCACCATTCTGTATGATCAATATGTGACAGCAGGTGGATGAAGACCCGACTTATTAAAAAAGGAATAATGCAAAACCAAGAGGAGAAAAGGTAGATGGTGAAAAAGATGAAGTATGCACCGATGGGATGAATGAGTGAGTGAAATGTGTGAAAGGAGGGTTAAAGGACAGGGTCATTCTCATCCACCCATCCATTGTACCAGCAGAGAAACAACCAGTCATCACGCCTGCCATCCATCTATGTTTGTAGTGAGGAGGTCAAGGTGTTTGTCTGAGTGTGTGTCTGCGCTGGATGAACATGTGTTGAGAGCATTCCTATACACACCATGTCCATCCATCATCCAGCTGGAGACAAACAGACTAAAAAGCACACAGGGGTTATAAATAATTTATGAACTTCATCTTCTCGTTTTGCTGAACATTTTGAGCTGAAGCGGCTGACAGTATCATGAGTGCGTACATTTTTAGCATGTGTGGCTCTGGTGGAAATGGCACCTAGTAACATACGCTCTGCAGTCACACATAGAGAGTGACTCCTGTGGAAAAATGCAAAGGAAATTCCAACTGTCTTCACTCTGTCAAAGCTGACCTGGCTGGAAAATAAATTGTCCAGGTTTATTTAGACTGGTGAGCAAAAGCTCTATAGCTGGATTACAGCGTTAGCTTCCACATATCATATGTAACTTATGATGTCATGGACTCAGAAGCTTGTTGCCGGGTAAAAATGACACGCACAGTCTACAGCTCCTACGTGTGATTGGCTACCAACAGGAGAGGAAAAAAAGCCAAAAAAAATTTGCTAAAAAGTCCTCTGCTTTATCATAAAACTACTGAGCCTTTTTTTAAAAATTTAACTATTTATTGGCACATCATATCATGTAAAAATCTAAAACACAGTGATTCAGCTGTAGGCCAGGGTTATGGTTAGGGTTAGGGTCAGGGTCATACAAGTGCTTTTGTAGCAGAGTTTGGGAATGTTCCTGCCTGATGGGTCTTTTGCTGCTTGATCTTCCTTTCCTGATTCCTGCTGACCAAAGTGCTTCCAGTAGAAGGGGGAGGTGAAAAACGTCTACGAGATCCATCAATAAGCATTATTTTTAAAAGGTCAAGGGAAATGAGCTTCCTGGCACACACAGACCTACCTAGAATCTATCTGGCTTCCAGCTCTCCCTGTCAATTGTTATCTCCTTAACTCTGTTCAGCTTCTTGTCCATGACCTTGTTACTTTAAAACAAGTTTACTGGGCGTCCATGTCCAGCGTCTCCTCCATGTTTCCTGTCTTGTCAGAGAGTCCCAGTTAACTTTCAAAAAAAGGCTAAATGCCAACCCCCCCCAAAAATTACCTTGCCATTAATTAAGTCAGGGCTTAAAAGCTCGAGCACTCTACCAACAAATGTAAAGACTTCTTAATACTTTCAAGGTTATGTTTAATGGGATTCGTGGAAGTCATGTCCTTCATTACACTTCACTCTTTAAAGCCTTTAAAAGTAGAGAAACAGAAGTGAAGTCATTTCAATAAAGCTACTGCTCTGACAGCGCAAACCTCTGTCATCCCGAAGCACAAGGACTTTTAAGCAAATCCCCTCATTTTCAGAAAAAATATCTTATCATATTTTCTCAAATCCACAAATACTAAAGAGCCATGGCCTCTGGGAACGCTGTTTAATCATTTATGAGTTAATGAAATGATGAGGGAATGTCTACATTTCTTGTATTGCAGGGTGATGAAATTAGTCGAGTTTATTTCTTTCCCTGAACGCAGTTTTTTTGAGGTTGAGTTTAAAAAAAGTTGAAAAGTACCATTTAGAGAGAGAAATGAAAGCCTCAAATACAAAGAGTCAGATTCACACAGGATTTATATTGTCACAGGAGCTCTGCTTTGATCAAAGCACATTCATTAATATGTTAATTAGCACTGGCATTTGATGGTATTAAAGAGAGATTTGTGTCTGTTCTGGTGTCCATCTCTGACTCTTCCAGTGTGTCCTACATGTTGGGGGATTATTTTTGGGCTCTGGGGAGTCAGGATGTCTAGAATAGCAATAGGAGACTGACTCCTCTGCCATCCTTACCCAGCTACACATCTCCATCACGCCCCCTATGGATGATGACTGCTGGACATTTGATTCCAACCTACTGCCCTGTGAATATCTGAGTGACATGGGAGGATGATCCTGTAACTAGTGTTAGAAGAGTTGGGGATAAAATGTCAGTGACATAACCTGCAAACATGTACTTATAATCTGATCTGCCTGGCAACAAGTGGGCTGACCTAACACACGGCCTTGAAGGGTTAACGTAAACACTGGGGTATTTGCAAGGGTACGAGTGGAGGGAGAGGTTTGAGGTGACATGGGACAAACAACAACTGGGTGAAAAGCATCTCAACCAAACCAAATAAATATTAATAGAAGCCTCTCAAAGATTCCTAGAGGTGCAAGGCTGTTTGGGTTTGGGTAGGACAGCTAAATCTTCCAATATGACAAGACTTAGTGCCAGTTATGAAAAATGGTAACACGAGCTCCTGCACTCATTTCAGTGCCAATTCTTTAAACGAGGGAAACAGCTATATATTGGGAAATCCAGCTGAAATAATTATTTGATAAACTGATTCGTCGATAAACAGAAAACTCAACTACAACTACTTAGAGTTACTGTCATTTTAAAGTCAAGTACATTCCAGGAAATGTAACACAATCCTCAATGTGTAGATTTCATGTTTTTCTTTGTTGTATAGACCTTTAATCTCAATTATTTGAATAATTTGGTGGTTTGAACAGTTGTTCAAAAGATATTATTTTGAACTCTGTGAACTTAGATCAAATCATTGATTGTGTTCGGTAGATTCATTGATAATAAGAGTAACTGTTGGCAATTCCTGTGTAAACTTTGATGGATCACTTGTGGATTAACAATGTCTTGGCAATTGACTCTGTGACATCCAGTTTTCCCTTTGAAGTGGAAAAATTTAGTTATTCTACTCTATCTGTCACTGTCACAGATATTATGAATCTAGCTGTTCCAGCTGTTCAGACGTGTACACCGTGTAAAATATACAATCTCAAGATCTCATGTTTGATGGAAATCTTGGAGCTGGGTAATTCAGAAATACCAGGAACAAAATGATTGAATGACAATTGATTAAGGACACATTTGGGATGCACCAAATTTACACTGTGAAATATTACTTAAAGTCTGAAGATGTGACAAATGCCTGAAATCCAGATCAGGATTTGTTTACCAGACAGCATAACATAATCAGAGACCTTGCTATAAGATTGATTACTTCAGCACCGGTTCTCATGAGAACAACCATGAGGGGAAGTTGACCAAAGAGTGGACAGCTGGCTCTCTCTTTAGCTGCTTTATTTCTAATAAGTGACATATGAATAGGAGAATATGATATGTACGGAAATTACTTTGTTTTTTATGGCTGCACCATTATATAAAACAGAAACATTGTAGATGTACTGTGTATCATTTATGCACATTTTTTTGTGTTTTAGCCTGACCATATTTTGAATCTTGTCAGGATCTACAATTTAAAGTTCACTTCTATAAGCTACAACAAAGTTTGTCTGTACAGCATGAGTTTGTGCTGACTGGTGGAGTTTATATCAAAGTCAGTGTAAAGTAAGAATAAAAATATGTGTTCTGAGTTTGACATACCACAGAAAATTGTGTTGTTAACCACTTAATACACGCCCCTGTTTTTTATGCTGTTAGCCTAAACGACATGCCCAAGTTGTGAGCAGCACAGATCCCACATAGTTTGAGACTCAGAGATGTGTCTGGTATCATTGGAAAGGAAACACTCTTGGGATTCTTGTAAAAGTGTCTGTGTGATTCTGTGACTTACTGACAAAGAGTGGCAGAGGTTACAATGATGGGGTTGTTTACTCGTCCATAGGTTTGCCTTTACAATGACATGTGTACAGACATTCAGGGACCTCTCAGCGGGATATAGACACAATGAGGCCACAGCCACATGTCTTGGCTTCATGCAGTCCAAATTTGGAGTCAAAAGACCAAAAGATAAATTTTTCAGAATTATTTTTCAACAGGTATGTCCATGCGTTTTCCTCAGGTCCTTTTTGGAGACTCCAAATGGACACTTGGTTACCAAAGCTGTATAACCACAATCAAACACCTATAACTTCACATCCCCTTTGCCTACAATCAAAATCTTGGTCTCTAATGAAAGCTGACGCCATATTATTATTAATAATATTATTATTATTATTATTATTACATATAACCATATTTTTTTGTTTGGCCATATCTATCTATTTATCTATCTGTTTATTTTGCTATAAGTCATATGTTAAGTCGAAGAAGAACCAACCGTGTACCAAAATGCCGAGTGCGTAATGATATATGGTTCAACTCTTTTACGCACAGGGCGCACGCCGGTTACGCTTGGAGTTTGTTTATGGACAGTCAAACTAATAGCTTAGTGTCATACACTGTTGGAAACCTCTGACTATTGGCTAAAAGGTTATCAACTTCATTTCACCGAATATTTCCATAGGCTAGAACAGCTGTCAATCAAAACCATGTCCTCATTGCCTTTGGAGACATGTACTGCCTAATCCTAAACACCGATTGGCTTGTGTATGGTGTCGTCAGAAGCAGAAGAGGCTCACGGTCGTAAACATCTAGTCACGTGTACTCTGAGATGGACGTGCAGGTCAGGAAATGACGTAAACGGACCGTTTATGTTTGTTATTTGTGTTATTACGTTACGTGTTGGACTAAATACATGTTGACATATTGAGGAAAGTATTTTGGTTTTATGGAAACGGACTTCATATTTCACAAGAATGGATATTTGGCGAGCTGTACAGAAAGTGCTGAGTCATAAGATGATCGTTGTGGATAAAGGGAAGACTTTGAAGGTATGTAGGCATTATAGCTTTTCTTACTTAGCTCAGGGGCTAGCCGAGCTAATCGCTAATACTATTACGGCTGTGAGCAACCATATAAGTCGTGAGTGGTCTTGAATGAATCAGGACAATCTAAGCTTTCCAACGATGTACGGCATGAATATATATGTTTAAGGGTTGGTGTTTAAAACATCCAGAAGAACTTGTGGCTACCTCCTAACATCCGTCCCGTCCCGTAGACGGAACAGCGTGCGTTAACCACCCTGCCAAATTTGAATGATTAAAAAAAATCGCCAAATATATGAAATTAGGCTTCAAAGTTGTGTAAAAATCAGCCTCTTTCTCTGCTCCCAAACGCTGTGGGAGTGCCCGCCGAGTTCGCTGAAACCCCGACCCCTACCGAGTGTCACCTGTCAATCAAAGTCACCACCTCTACCAGAAACATGGACACTATCTCTGAGAGCTTTCTGCCGCTAGCTCAGCTGCTAGGCCAGCGGCTAACTCGGCGGCTACCTCGGCAGCTAACTGAGCAGCTAGCTCGGTGGCTCACTCAGCTAACTGGCTAACTGTAGACTGTAGTAGTAGTAGTAGTGTGCGCTGAATATATTTATACCTCTACAGCAGCAGGAGCGGGTTTATGCTAATCACCGCCACGATTTTCAGACCCTCCCACTAAATCCTGAACACAGAAATCTTGAAACACAGTTTGTGAAGCCTAGCTCCACAATTCAAATCTAAATGGTTGAAATGCTTTTCACACCTTTTTTAGAAATACATTTATGACCCATTTAATGTGTTTCGAAGAAAATGTCTGAATTCACTTTACATGGTCTTTAAGTAGATGGGTTAGGTTTAGATTGATGAGGTCAGAGTCACGATTAAACATTGAGGGGAAGTTTGTTTCTTAAAATGTACCATGGTCAGATGCAAAGGCTTCATTAATAAGAGGCTGCAGTAAATCAAAAACCTAAATAACAAGGATTGTTTTTACCAAAACAAATGAAGGAACTTATGACTCTTTCAATGGTTTGCTTGTGTTATGTGTGTGTGTGTGAAGAAGCATTGTATTTCCTTCAGTACACTGAAGATTCATAATGTATTAGAGTTGGCACACCGAGAGAAGGGAAGCAAGAAGGCTGTCCGGAATGTTCCTGTTTAGCCGCTACCTCCACTTCCCCTATACGCATCATTTAGACACACAAAACCAATACTGCCATGAATTATATATTACTGTATTACTCATCATCAGCTCGCCAAGCTAATGGTAAGAAAAGAGACAAAATCCTTTTTGAAGAGAGCATGAGACACACAGCCAGACAACAACAACAAAGAAGAGGAGCGTTGCAGACGGATGCAGCTTTCTCCACATAATCGTGAATACAAACAACAAGAGAAAAGATGAAGATGAACTGCAGAGGAAATGAGGAGAGAAGCACAGGAGAAGGCAGCTGTGCACAAATCTGTCTCATCAGCTTCTGGCGAAATGAATCTCAGAATCATTTACAACTGCTAGTGAATGCTCAATAAATTGTGCCAGGCTCATTTTGCCAGCACGAAATGACAAGAGACAGCAGAGGATCATTTTAGATGGAGGGGACGGAGAGGAGGAGTGTGCTGGTAGTATATACTTCATCATCAGGGCTTAAAGAACAATTAATTGAGGTACTTCATCCGCCAGAGCATTCTTTAAGCTTGCCTCCAGCTTCTACAGATTTCCACAAATCTCATGTAATCATGGCCAGTGGCATGACATGCATGTAGATATGTTTGTTCTGGTTTGAGTCTTATGAGTTGGACAGACATTCATGGGTAGAGAATTACAAAGCCTGCAATAGCGACATATTTTGATATGCAGATAAGATGGCTCAGTAATTGTTCTTCGCAAATTGTGGAAATGTTCGGAGAAATTATTTCCAGCAAGTACAGACTGCTCAATGAAGTCTTTTTTTCAAAGAGCTTCATTAAAGGAGATGTCAGACAATTGTTTGTTTTTGTTTGGTATAAAATACAACATCATAATCAAAAGGTATTTTATGGGGATGTGATCAGGTTTGATCACTTTGTGGTGGGATATTTTAGTAGGATCGGTTTTATGATATCATTTTGGTTAGAACAAAAAGTCAGAACATTCCACACTGAGTGACAAAATTGCAACTAATTTGTGGGAAAATAATGGTAAGTTTGAGATTTTAGCATATGTAATGAATGATGGGAACCAAGAGGACCGTGTCTTTGGATGTATTTTATTTGATAACGAGCTTGTCACCACTTAACACTTGGCCTACAAGCCAGAAAACACAGCAGTGAGGCATGTTTCTCATTAGTACCCTTCCATAGTCTAGACTCTAGACTGAATAAGGAACCATCCATCTCAAGCATGTCAGTATTTTAGTGGTATTTGTGGCATTTTTCTGCCACACATTCTTTCATTTTTTACTTTCATTTTGGCATTACTGGTCCGTCTTGCGAAATACACGCACTGTCATTTAATCAAATACAACAATCCACCCTGACTCCGAGGCATTTCCAGCCCCACATATAATCTCCATAGGCAGATGTTTACAACTCACAAATCTCCCATTTTTCTATGTTGTGAAATGATTAACAGTATCTGTAGTGATTGATCAAGGCCCTGGATGTTGCTATGAGCTCTCAGTTTGGACAACTGGAGCAGTGACGACTGATGTGGATTAAATATGCTGGATGCTTGAGCAGCTCTTACAGGTCGGACACATCTCACTTTAATCCTGAATACAAAGTTCTCACTGATATGATGGAAAACACAAAGGTCAGGAGACCATGGCAATTGTGGTCAGTCCTACCTCCAGCCTTCCTACACTGTTGCTACATGACAACTAGAGTGCAGTTTAACCAATGAAATTAGAGGCTGGCTTTGTAACCAATTAGGGTTCCCCATAGAGGCCTCGCTTCCGGCAGAGATGTGGCTTATGGGACAGAATGGTTACATGTTTAAACACACAATGGTGCACACACTCATCGATTTTTCACTTGAATAATTACTTGTACAAGGAAGCAGTGGTGGAATGTGTGATATTCAGTTTAATTGCATGACACTAGCTAGGGAGGAACTGATTCCACTGGCTCTCTCTTGAGATCAGCTCTGAAACCTAGACTCAAGAGTACAGGCTGATACTCACTACTAATACCTTTTACGGTGTCAGTTCCATACACTGTACCCCACAGTGTGGACTGAGATCATTCTTCCATGTTTAAGGTACAGGTAGCATGTACTTGTTGCTACACAAATCATCTAAGCTTTCAGAGATGCTCACACACTAACAAGTTTTTCAGGCTCCTGCATTCAGATGGTCAAGAGGGTTTATTGTTCGGTATTCCCGTTTGAATTTTTCAGCTTATTATGGTCAATTCAAAATGCTTCATCGAAACAAGACGCCATAGTTGTTGCAGTTGTTGAAAGTCACCCCAGAATTACAACGTGAATTGATTTTATCTGTAGATCCTGCCCAGCACGCTCAGTGATTGGATGGTCCTTAACATCTCACTTTAGGTTTGTCCATAGACAGTCTTTTAACTTATTTGTAGGCGTGTGGTTATTTTCAAGAAAAGTTAATGTGACAATATTTTTAATCATTTAATACTTGTATTGTATTCCTTGTCTCTAAAGAATTGTAAAAAAGCCACATACCTTATCGTGCCCCAAAATTGCCCCAAATCTAAATTCATCATATAAAACATGGAAAAGAACAAATCTTTACATTGGCGAAGCTAGATTTAGTGGATTTAGTGATGTTTGGTATGCCTGCATTGAAAATAATTCATCAAAAAAATTGTGAATTAATCTTCTGTCGATCGAATGATCTATTTAACCCTTTCAGCACTGAATTACCTACACCGAAAAACAACAACTTCGTCAATACTGTGCATTTTTGCGTAAAGTCGAACATTTGCTTTTAAGGAAATTGATACAGTACAATGTTGGAATACTGATAAGCTAAAATGAACTAGCACACAACCTTTCCCTTTAAAAAAAAACGTCAAGTCATTCCTACTCACTCCTCAGGATGATCTGAGCACGGCTGATCTTCTGCTGATCTCGGGGGAATGGGTGAACTCTTGCAGCAGAAGGCATATCTGTGGATACTTCAGTGATGGTCAGAAAGATATTAGACTTCTCTCTCTCTGAGTTATCCTTTATTCTCTTCCTCAGTCCTGTTGCACAGACTTTCCTTTTCTCTCTTACCTGCTTTGTCCTTTTAACAATTGTTTTCACTCACTTCTTGCCTCTCTTATTTCTTTCCAAGCTTTTTCTTTCTAAATTGCACTTTGTCTTCTTCTCATTCCAGCGTCTGGAGTCTCTGCAGTGGTCCAGCTGTGCTGCAGTGTGTTATAGTCTGCTACTCTGCCAACCGTGGATGTGATGCCAGAGACCATGAGCTCATCAAGAACAAGAAAAAAGTGGGGCAGACGGACAAATGTGTGTGTGGGGAGGGGGGTCTGATGCAATGCTGGTCACGAGCTGTCATGATCCTGATAAACACAAACACACGCCAGACTGATGTGGTGCACTGTCAGCAGGGGTGTTGTACCCCCAAATGTTTACACTCTGATTTCACCCGTGTGACCTGCAAAAACAAACCCATTCTGTCCAGCTCACTGTTTCTATGGGATGAGGAGAGTCTCTCTGTGTGGACCTCCAGCACTCTCTCAGGTCCCCCCCCCCTCCTCCTCACCACAAAGGTTTCACGAGCACCACATGGCGTACTGTTGGCAATGACCGCACAGACACTCAAAATAAATGATGATCCCCAGTTAGTGACTTTTCACAGATCTCCGTGGAGACAAACTTCTGCCAAGTCTGGCTCCGGCAGACAAACAGAGCAGAGAATTACACTCTACTTGTCTGATAAAGACCATTTGATTTTCAGATCTATTAGGTAGAACGTAACTGTTATATTGACTCAAGTATAGTCCTTTAGCATTTCTTGGGCTTTACTTAAGTATTACACTTTTATACTAGTTTATAATTTTGTTTCATTTAAAGGGAAATGTTGTCCCCATTTTTCATACTCTGTATAGTTGGTTACTGGCCAACGGTACATAAAGAATTTATCAATAATTATAAATCTCATCCCAAGATGCACCAAGCTCCTCTCTCCTCTTTATTGTTTCACATTTATGTTCCATTAATGACAATTACTGACTTCACTTCTTCCCTGGAGTTTTTGTGCACTCCCCTCTCACAGGTTGCTGTAGAAGCAATGTACTTCAGGTTCATCTCACAAAGGTAAGTAAGTAAGTAAGTATGCATGTATGTATATATATACAAATGCTTGCAACTGCTGCATTTTATGAAGATGAATTACAAAATAACTATAATAATAATAATCATAACATCACCTTATTAACTAACATTTACACTCACCCCTAATTTAAAGTTTCCTTTATTTCTTTAGACAAACAAAGAGTTTATATTACAATACTATATATAGTTTTTGAAAAGCACTCTAAAGCACCTACTCAAATATGTGGATTTAAACCACTTCTAATAACCCACATTAATTGAGGTATCACTTATTAATCTGTTTTTGAAAACTTCAGTTTAATCTGATGTTTCAAAAATCATTTGATTCAGCAAAGACCTTGATCTAATTGATCACTTACAGCCTTCAGAAGAGATCAGTAATCAGAAATCTGTATCCACAAATGCTAGAAAAGTGTGTGCAAACTGCATCAAACAGCTGATCATCACACAACCACGAGCCTGATCAAGTTCATCAGCAACAAGTTAAGTAACAGATCAATGATTTCAGTCACTGCTAAAACATTCCCTGGTTTCAGCTTCACCAATGTGAGGATTTACACTGTTTGACTGTTGGATTAGACAGCAATTAGAAGACACATTAGGGATGTGAAAGTGTGAGAGATTATTTTCAGTATTTTTGACAGTTTAGTGAGTAAAATGTATGAATTCATGAGAAAAGCTCTTATTGCATGTTTCTATAAAGTGTGAAGTTCACTCACTCTGCTATATGTGTTTGAAGCACACAGACAGAGAAGCACATATATAATCTGCAGGGGTGCTGCACTTCATCCATTCCCACCGATAGATGAGGCAATCATGCTGCTGGTCACATTCCTCCTGCAGCCTTTTCAACACAAACTGCTTTTATAAGCAGTGAGCTGCTGGCAGTCCAGTACCAGCACACAGGTCAGACCAGGACACCGTTGTTTTTCTGAGCCTTTATCTGACACGGCTTTGGCTTTTTATAAAAAGTTGCTGAGGACGAGGATGGACAGAGTGTACACTTCCTTAAACACTTCCTTCCATCTCCTCCTCATTCTACCTTTATACATGTGATGCTGTTTCTGTTCTTCACCTCCTTTCTTTCCTCCTCCCCCTCTCTCTCTGCTGTGACCCCGATAGGAGCGGATTACTGGCCAGACCACAACATAGACAGATGCCCGGCGGCCTGTGACCCATCCCTCCCTCTCCTGATCCCCGTCCATCCATCCTGCTCTACTTTAGCCTTTTTAGAGAGAAAACAGCAACACAGAGAAAACAGTGACTGGATCTTCATTTGTCCAACGTGTGAGATCACAGTTTGGAGACGACATCACATGAAGAGAGTCAGAAGAGGAGAACACTCTCTCCTTCTGACTCTCACATGGTGATGAAGTGAGGACGTGGCTGCTCTCTAGTCATAGTCAGAGCTGCCGATGAAAGAAATAAACACACACATAATGTATACACACACACAAACTCCTAAACTCCAAACTCATCTAAACCATGAATGTGTGTCATGCAAAAAAGAGGCGCACACACACACACACACACACACACACACACTTTCCAAGTGTCAGCCAAATCCACTTGGCTTCCCTCAGATGGAAACTATTCAGTGCTTTGTTCAATAGGTTCAGACATTCCTTCATATCTGTGATGAGTGCAAAGTCAAATAAAACTCCTCTAAAAGGTGCTGCAACACTAAGCTGCTTTTCTGCGTCAACCAAACACACAACATACAATAGAAACTGCCAACTTGTGCGTTTTCCCCTCTTTTTTTTCTCTTTCAGTAGCTGAAATGATGTAGAAGCGCTTCTTTGAATGCCCCACTCACAACTGAACTTCAAAGAGGAATATCAAAGCGGCTGTGATTCCAGATTAAATGAGGCATTTACCAGAGAAAGACATTAGTTTTATCTGCAAGATGACCTATCACAAGTGTTCCCTATTTATTCCTGCTTTTGTAGCATTTCTTTGCAGGATTCAACCATTGTGGAGGCAGATCAGAGAGAAGGAGATAGGTCAATGATAGGCAAAGGTTGTGGGTTGGTTTCCAGAAGCCACTGTATGAGCTCAGACGTAGCTGTAACTAGGAATAGGTGATATGGGCAGAATCAAATATCACTATATTTTCATCTTTTGACTATATTATAGGGATGGCTATGGGTGTTTTTTGATAAATAATCATCAGTAATGTGGATATAATGACTAAGTGGATAAAGGCAGATAGTAAAACAGCCTGCTAAGGTCAGAAAATGACATTTCATTTTCAACACAATCATATTAAGATATTCAAAATCTATAAAAATATCTATAAAATGTGGTGATATTGATATAATATTGATTTAATGCCCAGTCCTAGCTGTAACGGGTCTGTCAGTAGACTTTTTCTGTCCTGTGCTGCTTCTGTTCACTATCTTCAAAGCCAGAAAAAAAAGACAATTGAGCACTCTAACCTCACACACACACACACACCCCCACACCCACACCCACACACGCACACACACTTAATGTAGGCTTGTTTGTGACAGTGGGAGACAGAGGACCACTGCAGCACAGAGCTGTAGGGCTATGTAAATCATGAAGCGTACACTGAGGCTAAAACTAAATCTGCTGCTGTAGAGATATTTGCTCTTCACGGGAGCGGAGGAGGAGAGAAAGCTTAATTAAACACCAAAAACAATGTTGTTCCTCTTCACAGGCGCGCATACTTACTGTTTATTTTAGTGGGGAAAGTTCTTTTTTTTTCTTTTGCAATGGCATTTTCTATGTCTTTTTAAATGAATATCTGATTAATTCTTCTTGTGTTTACATTCTTACTCGCACCCCATACACATCTGACCAATGACAGAAGAGAAAATCCTCACATGGCTTTCAGTCGGACACAAAACCTTTTTTATGTTTGCAAAGGAACTGAAACAATCAGAAGACAAGACGGAAGACAATACAACTCATCCACTGATGCGGATCACAGCAAATATACTCCAAGAGATCCATAGTGGATCCTCACCAAGAGTAAAGAGCAGGCCTCCAACGCAGTCTAAATCACACTAACTCTGACGTCTCAAGTATGTAGTGTGTTTCAACTGCGTAGTATGTGATTATGTGAGAAGTTCCTGGATGGTTTACTAGATTCTCCAGAAATGCAGAGTATGCATCAAGAGCTGACTACTCACACTCACATTACCTAAGATGCAACAAACTTCTGAAAAAAACCCAAAATACAAACGTCACAGATCACCACATCAATGGTTTCAAGTTAGCTACAGCGAGGGTATGCTCGCTTCCTGTTTTCAAAATAAAAGCACCGATTCTATCATTATGGTTTTCTTAATAATAAAAGGTAACGGGTGTTTTATTTTTGACAGGAAAAACTGACAGGAAGTGCGTTACTCACTACGGCTAACTTGAGTGGCTCCGAATTCTCAGGAACAAAACTTTAAACAGGTGTTATTTGGACAAATTAGCGTCACACTGTGGATCTAAAGGGCTACTTTACTTTCTTCCTAAAAAGGTTAGAAATGTGGATAAAGTGGTATATTTACAGAATTAGAGCTAAAATGAAATCAGCTTCAGCCTGCTGATTTCAGCTCGGGTAGGAACGAAATGCATTGTGGGTTATCGTGTAGTTTACTACAGTGTAAACAGTCTGCTTACTATCTGGTCGTTTAGTGTGTAGAATGGAAGTATGTAGTATAGAACTATGTAGTATGTAGTATGTAGTATAGAAGTATATAGTATAGAAGTATGTAGTATGTAGTATGTAGTATAGAAGTATGTAGTATGTAGTATGCGGTTTCGAACACAGCCAAGATGCTCAGTGAGTGGATAACATTGGTGTATTCATCCTGATCTTTCACAGGTAGGACTGACTGTGCTATGGAATCTTATGATTTATATCTCCACTGATAATTGAGCTAGTGCAGCAGAGTGTGAACACTGTCTGGATTAATGTAAACAGTGGAAGATAAAAGCTTAGATAGCCAGTTTAGAGAAGTACACTCTGTAAATCAGCTGTTTATGTCCATGTGTTCGCTCCAACCACAAAACACATCAGCTTTAATGTTTTGCTTCCTCGTGATCCTTCTGTCAAACACGTAACATTCGATACGGTGAAGATGTTGGCGTCGAGCACAAAAAGGCCACAACACACTAAGACATGAACAAATCATTATGTTTACACACTGCATACGTTGCAGTGGAGGTCTAGAATGAGTTATCTGATTCCGACGCTCTGTCACGCGGTGGGATTTTAACACCCACTGAGTGAGTGATGGAGGGTGAAGCCTGTGTGTCGGGAGGATTGTCGGGTCCAGATGCCTGCGACTGGAGCAGGCGCCACTGAGAGCAGCTGTCAGGACAGAAATACAGAAGCAAAACAGTAGGGTGAAAGGGGAAACGCTGTCACCTTCCAGTAGCTTCTGTATGCTGCTCACTGCACCGCTGAGAACCAGGCCCGTGAGGAAGGAGGGAGGAAAGAAAGGCAGTGTGTGAGAAGAATTAGAAAGTAAGAGAGAAAGGAAGCTGGGAGAGATCAAGTGAGGTAAAAAAAAAAAAAAAAAAGAAAGAAGGGGGAAATGTTGGAGAAATAAGAAGGGAAGAAGAAGAGATGAGGGGGCATGGAAGGAGAAAATGAAGGGAGGAAATAATGGGAGCGAAGGAAAGTGCCTGAGGCTGAAGTGTTTGGCAGTAACAGTCTTCTTCAAACGTTACAGTAGGGCTGTACATCTATACCTGGCTGGTTTATTCTATTATCTAATGCTAAATTAATACACTGCCATTAAAAGTCCATTTAATGCTATTTAATTCAGCAGTGATTTTACATTGATTCAGATCATACCTATTCATCAAGTAATATGGATTAGTTTTGAAAATTATACATGAATTTGGTATTTTCAGTAAGTCTCTAATATAAGGGAGGAGTTCCTTGCAAAAAAGTAAAAAAAACTGGAATATTAAATGATATTAAGATTTCAACTTGAAACAATTCATTTTTTGGCCACTTGGGGGCAGCAAAAAGAAGCTGTGAACACAACTCTGTCACCTTTTAAGTTAATATGTTGAACAAAACACATCCAGCTGTTATGTTCTCTGTCCACCTGAAGAGTCACTCTGCTTTAAGCCCTGTTTGTGTTCTCCACCAGCTCCTCACGGATATATGTGGCTATTTAGCTGCTGAATGTTTCCACTATGTTTACCAGCTGGTCATTCAATGTGCTTGTTTGCTGTTTGGTGCTGGGCAGGTTTGCTGAAAGTGGATTTTTATTGGATATTTTTTGATGAAAACAACATTATGTGAACGGTGAGTGAACCAAAACAGTTAAGTTTCAGGGCTGAAAACAAAAACAATAAGCTGATAGACACTAAAGAGCTACATAGATGTTAGAAGAATGGTAAATGGACTGTACTTATATAGTTCTTTCTAGTCTTTTTGACCACTCAAAGCACTTTTACACTACATGTCACATTCACCCATTCACACACATTCATACACTGATGACAGGAGCTACCACACAGAGTACCAACCTGCTCATCAGGAGGAGTTGACATTCACACACACATTCATACATCGCAAGGAGCAGTCATGTGATCCATTGTTTATATGAAAATATTGATGATAGTTTAAAGTAATGGTTTAAGGTGAGTATGTGAATGGAGAACATGATGCAGCTAGCAAACAGGAGAGAGGAGCATCAGCACACAGAGAGACTGAGTTACCTGAAATGTTCAATTTATAACACATGGTTTAAACCCTGGTTACTCATTGATTTAAGATATATTTATAATGTATTAGGAATATATGATATAATAGACTGCACTTTGAGATTTAAATGTAGTTGCATGCAGTTGCAGTTTTGCCCCTTTAGAAATTAGATTTGTTTTTAGGCGTAAATAGAACGGGGGCAGAAAAAGAGGAGAAGCCATTATCTTCTCATTCTAACTAGTTTTGATGACAGTGCACATTGTAAGCAAAACAAAGCACACCTCTCACAGCTCTAAACTATTCTCCAATGAGTTACATTTTGCTTTTATGTGGTCCAATGTGGGATGACAAGAAGCTGGCAAAAGTTCCCTTGAACTCTCTTTGAATGTCTTCTCTCCTCCTGTCTCTTTGATTCTCTCCAACTCCTTTCTCACACACACACACACACACACACACACACACACACACACACACACACACACACACACACACACACACACACATCTTTGCACCATAAGCATGATGAGGCGCATTGGTATCAGGTTAATTAGTGGATGGGATTAGAGTGTGATGAGAGGCATGGCTTAGGAGGAGAGAGGAGAGGAGAGGAGAGGAGAGGAGAGGAGAGGAGAGGAGAGGAGAGGAGAGGAGGGGAGAGAATGGTGTGGGGCATGGCAGGTCATGTTGAACAGCATCTGGATGCTGGGATCACACAAACAAAAGTAGCAATTAAAACCTCTGCTTTGGCTTTGTTGGATTAAAAACTGAAAACACGGAAAGAGCGTGGATCTAGGTATCAATGCCCCCCCCCCACCCCACCCCACCCTCCTCCCACTACATCCAAATGTAGATACACAGCAGGAGGACAGAGCTACGTAATGAGTGCATGTTTCAGAAAAACCAAGGTTGTGGTGTACCACTGAAGTTACAGCCAGGGAATATTTGTGGCAAATTAAATAAGGCCCTATGAATGTGCCTCTGTGTGTGTGTGTGTGAGTGTGTGTGTGTGTGTGTGTGTGTGTGTGTGTGTGTGTGTGTGTGTGTATACTGTAGCCCTCCTGATGCTCTGCATGTTAACCAGCAGCCTCTTGCCATGAGGTCCCTTTTCTATTTGGATCTAGGGGTTTTTATAAATGATCTATAACTGGCAGATGTGAGCTTTTACTGTCAACTCTAAATGGCAGTTTTGATTAAGAAAGGTAGAAACTGCAGCCTTCCTGTCTCTCTGCTGAGCTGGCTGTGATAGATTACAACATTTCACTCTAATCACTAATCATTGTTTCTGGTAAACCTATTAGTAATGTAGTGTAGCTCACTTAAAAACATTTTTATTGTTATGGCGGAGTTTAGCTCAGTGGGAGGAGCGCCTGCCACATGTGTTGAGGCTGTAGTCCTCGCTGCAGGCGACCCCGGTTCGAATCCCACACCGAGCGGTCCTATCCTGCGTGTCATTTCCCCCCTCTCTGCCTCCTGTTTCCTGTCCATCTCTA
Organism: Scomber japonicus; assembly: GCF_027409825.1. Taxonomy (NCBI): domain Eukaryota; kingdom Metazoa; phylum Chordata; class Actinopteri; order Scombriformes; family Scombridae; genus Scomber; species Scomber japonicus. The sequence goes on along the minus strand of NC_070594.1, from coordinate 29,179,865 downwards.
CTAACCTGTCCATTAAAGGCAAAAAGCCCAAAAATATATACTTAAAAAAAACATTTTTATTGTTGACATGTGCCTTCAATTCTTTTTTTTTTCAAGTAATCTTCCGATCTCTGCGGGAAATATTGTATTCCCATAAATTAATCTCAGCCCCCCTTGTGTTTCCTCCCCCTGCTGTTTTACTGACAATGATACTACAGCAAACTACAGGAACAGTTTCGGTTCAATGGTTAGTTATTAGATACATTTAAATACCTCAAACCTTTGGTGCAAAAGTTGCAACCTTGTGCTCTGTTGCTACAATCTTCGTTATAATTGGATCTTTTATTCTTACAAGATAACTGCAGAGAAACATAGCTCATCTGCTGCTCTGTATGGAAAGTTGGATATTTTAAATAATATCCCATCAGGATCATCAAAATGTTGTTCATGGTTTAGGGTTAGGTTGTTGTTCACAATGTGCCTGGCTTCAAGAAGTCTACCAAAACCAGATCAGAATTCCTGAAGGACCACTGCCCAGTGGCTCTGTAGTCATGACATGTTCTAGGATTACATCTGCTCCTCATGAAGTGGAATTATATGAGATTGCTGTGTAGTTCATTGTTTTAACCCCATAGTTCCCAGGCTTGTCATAAAACTGGAGGACCTAGGATTAGACACCTCACTGACTTCCTAACAGGCGGACACCAGGTGCTGATGGTAAGTGGACACACTTCTTTTACCCTCATGACTCCAGTATTATCATCAGGTTTGCTGGTGTACCTGATCACAGATAACAATGAAAAGGTCTACCTGAAGAATGGAGAGTTGGTGACCCACTGGTGTCAGGACAACTTACTCTTCAAGATCAGCAAGACTTAGTTGATAATGGACTATGGATATGTGTTGCATGTCATCCACTTTCTCCCTATTTTTGTATGTCATGTCTTAAGGTATCAAGAAAAGAAAAGCATATTGAGAACAACTGGCAGGATTTTCTCCAGACTCCCAAGTTTGAACTTCTTCAAACAGATACTAAAACTGGTACAAGAAATATTCCTGCCTTATCAATGATATCCAATTCTAATGCTGCATGCAGAAATGATGATATAATAAGTCATGATTTCCTCTAGAGGACTGGTTTGACTAGCTGTCCCAACCTGTGACTAGAGCCCATAAGTCAAGATTGCTTTGTTTTTGTTTTCACAGGTTGAGAACTGGTTTCTAGCACAAACAGACAGACAGGAAACGATGTATTACACGGTTGTAGAACAGCACATGCAACACGCAGAAGTGTACCTGTGTCCTGGGAGTTGAGAACCTCCAGAGCGTGCATCATGGCACTGGCAAACACGTTAGCGTCCTCCTTACTGCCAAAGTTTAGACCGTAGACCTGGCGGGCATCACGCCACTGGTGGAAGGTCTGTGTGGCCTGGTTGTACTTCAGCCCCTTGGGAATGGCACAGTTTATCACCACCTGGAGACGCCACCAAGATAAGGACAAAAAGGACAGAAAAAAAGAAAATGGGATTGTGATTGTTGAGATAAAGTAGGGCTGGGCGATTATGGCACGATTAATTGAACTTTTAACCTTGATTACGATTAATGAACGATTATGTCAACCCTTGATGAACAATGATATTTTGTGATATTTTCACACATAAGTATCTTTAGGGAGTGAAAATAAAGATGTTTTATGGTGTGACATTGTGGTTAATGTCTAGTTCACTTGATTACAACTATGTAAAGATCATGGTTTGGGTTAAAATGATCACTGGAGACACGTTTTCAATTTCCTTAAAGATATGCAACCTTTACTGTCATGGCAACAGTGAACACCACCATTAATTGACATGAGCAAGATTAAGTCCATTAGAGTTTCTAAATGTCGGTTTCCATTATTTTTCGATGAATTGCCCAGCCCAAGATAAAGTATTCATGATTTGCCTTTGTCTCAGGAATCACCAGGAACTCCCAGCTGACTCATTTAGTATAGCTATACTTCTGTACTGCTGACAGAATATAACGTTCTAAATCAGGTTTGGAAAAGTGTTTGTGACAGCACGTTGCCGGCCAACCTGAGATTTATAGCTTTATAACACAAATACAGACGTAAAAACAAGGATGTGTCGTGGTCTCATATGGTCTATCAGTCACACACACTCTCAATCATGGCAATGAAAACTGAGATGATTCAGAAAAACGCTTATAAAGTCCCTCAGTCCAATTAAACACAATTTGACAACAATGAGACACTGGAGTGTGTTAGGTGGTAAAAAGGTCATTTTTACCTGCTTGTAAAATGACTTTACAGTCCTCTTACTCTGTGTTTAAGGTGCTTTCAATGCTAACATCAGGGTTTTTACTGTTCTGGGCAAACAGCCAAGTAGAAATGCCTCAAGCTACTCCTCAGTGAGTTACTGAGACAGAAGTGGGTCTGGAAGCAGGAACCCCAGAACTTGATGGACTGCGACAAGAGCAGACTTTCTATCCGCCATACACAGAATGTCAAAAGCTGTTTTAATTGAAGGATCTTAATTTACGTCATAATCAGTGATTTCTTCTTTTTTTTGGCACCATGAAATGTGGGAATGATGTACAACACGCACATAATTTTGTCAGTGTTCATCTGATATAGCTGAAATACCCTGAAAAGATGTGTAATACGGTTTAATCTTATAATCACTGTGTCATCTCATGTCCAAACTAATAACAGGCTGAATTTAAAACATTCCCCAACAGGGAGAAAGCTTATCTTATCAGAGTTGGTAAAAATTTCAGAATCCTGATGGTAAGACTTAGGGATTAATCTGCACTTCACAGACATCATATTCCTCCCGAAGGCATAATATTGTTTTTGCTAATAAACAGCTCAACTAGCACTAAAACCTGTAACTAATCTGCTAGTTTATGGCACTATTATGCCCTACTATTATTTGAACCAGTCAGTGAATATACTAGATATTCAGTGAATATACTAGATATTCACTGACTGATAATCAGTCAGTGAATAGATAATCACAGTTTCTGTGATTATCATTATGACTCTCTGGCAGGCGGGCATGGATTCATATAAGCGCTCTTTTATTGTTGATGGACCAGGTAATAAAACAACCAGCCGTTAAACGTGAGGAGAAATGGAGCTGGTGTCATTTAGAGTAGATTATTGGAGTCAGCAGCAAATAAAACAAATACAGGAAATGTGCATCTTATAAAAAAGTGGAGACCTAATAATCAGTCTGGAGCTTGATGACAAACACAATCCAACATTAGTTATAAAGATCACACTTCTTCCATTGTTTGTGATTTTTGTTGATTTTGGGAACAAAGAAGGATACACATTCTCAAAAAGTGTTGAGGTTCTTTTATTACCGCAGCAGCAGAGAAAACCAGGACTTAACATAAGACAGACTTTTATCAGAGTGAGGCCTTTATTCTTATTTTCTCTTTTTTTAAAGGATGTTTTCTCATGTTATCATTTCCTTTCTATGTATCTGTTTATCTGGCTTGGAGACCTTTGTCCAATCTATAAATCAATTTCGAAACATAAATAGTAAAGGAGTCATGCCCATGACCCATGGGGGCAGTAAGTGCTAATTGGGGATCCAAGGCGCAGAACTACTTTTATCATCTTTTTCAGTCAAATGTTGGTAATCATTTAACATTTTTCCACCACAAGTAAAAGCACAATCACAACTTCAAGATTCACTACACATGTGAAACAATGGCTTACACAACAACAAAGATATGAGCACTAAGTCACTTTAGATTGGATTGATTTGTTAGATCTATGCTGTAAACCAGGTACAACCATGGGCCATTTTTTGCAGGATTATTCATTGCAGCTCATATTTAGTGTGTGCTTGTTGTTTAATTTAAAAATGAAATGGACTATTTAAGATTGTGTCATTTTCCCCGTTAATAACTGTGGCTAACAGGGTTATTAAAGACTGTGTAAAGTGAATTCAGACATTTTCTTCTAAACACGTTAAATAGGTCATAAATGTATTTCTAAAAAATGTGTAAAAAGCATTTCAACCATTTAGATTTGAATTGTGGAGCTAGGCTTCACAAACTGTGTTTCAAGATTTCTGTGTTCAGGATTTAGTGGGCGGGTCTGAAAATCGCTGCGGTGATTAACATAAACCCGCCCCTGCTGCTGTAGAGGTATAAATACATTCAGCACACACTACTACTACTACAGTCTACAGTTAGCTGAGCTAGCAGCCGAGTTAGCCACCGAGCTAGAAACTGGATTAGCCGCTGAGCTAGCAGCCGAGTTAGCCGATGAGCTAGCCGCCAAACTAGTAGCAGAAAAATCTCAGACATAGTGTCCATGTTTCTGGTAGAGGTAGTGACTTTGATTGACAGGTGACACTTGGTAGGGGGCGGGGTTTCAGTGAACTTGGCGGCTGATTTTTACACAACTTTGAAGCCTAATTTCATATATTTGGCAATTTTTTTAAATCATTCATATTTGGCAGGGTGGTTAACAACACACTTTTCTGTGACATGACAAACTCAGAACATATTTATTCTTACTTTACACAGACTTTAAAGTACATCCACTCCATTTATGGTTGTTTGAAAGTACTGTTACTGTTATCTTGGAAGGAAATAGCATGGTCACACCATTTCTGTGAGCTATGTGTGTTTGTGGAGAACAAATCTGTTCTGGTCTAATGGGTTAAAATTGAGGAATTAAAAACTAATATCTGGTAGTTTTACTAACTAATTTCAGCACCATGTGTTGTTCATCCAGTACATAGTTTGAATGCTTCTCCTGGTGTGGAGGCAATCGTAGATGTAACAAGGTTATATTTGTTGGGACTTACACAAGCTTTTAGTTTATTTTATCAGTAGGGTTGTAAAAACGTTTTGTTGGAGGTCCAAATTGGGCCCAAAGGCAGGGTATGTTTGCTTCAATGAGACACTCTGTATACATCACATCTGTTACATCGCTTTCATATGTATCGAACTATGTATAACTATTTGGCCAGTATTGAAAAAAGAAGAAGCTTTTATTTGAGAATTGATGGTAATACAGAGGAGTTAAGAATGAGGAGAAAGAAGCATCATGACTCATCCTGCTCTCTTCCTGCAGCCTCACCGGAAAACTAAGACTATAAAACAGAGAGAATTGTGGGATTGCTGAGACAGTGCGTATTGCCCTATGGGAAGGAATTGCTCACATGCTGTCTTCACACACACACACACACACACACACAGTATCCTCAGGACGTCCCCATCTAGTCTTTATCCTTTTTCTTCCAACATCTACTTTCTTTATTTTGGGTAAAGTCCTGCTTGGGATGCTCCCACTGTGTATAAACTGATTGTGCTTACCATCACACACACACACACACACACACACACACACACACACACACACACACACACACACACACACACACACACACACACACACACACACACACACACACACACACACACACACACACACACACACACACACACACACACACACACACAAGCTCATTTAAGCTTCTTCCTGCATCTCCCAGCATAGTGTGAGCATGCTCATACAGTATATGAGCCTCTGTGTGTATGGCTGTGCTTGGCTGTATGTTGTTTAAATGCTCCTGGGAATAAGAGCTTAGCAGTCGATGGGATGTGCTGACATCGGCAAGATTTATAGGAATTGGGGAGTTGAGAAGAAAACAGTTGAAGACTCAGGAAGAAGGTTGAGTGGAAGGTCAGGTTACACGTGTACGTTTGTTTCTACGTGATTCTGAAGAATGTTGGTGTGTAACTCCACTTTTACCATTTTTCTTCTTCATGTCAGTTTCCTTCCCAAAATGTTCCAGCACTGAATGAAGAAGAAACATTGTCTGTGTACTTTAACAAGCAGATGGCAACAAAACACACACAAATTTCTCTCAAAACTCTTACAAGTGACTGAATAAGCGTCATGAGCAGGAGATAAAAAGGCAATTACACCAGAGATTCTTCTTCTTTTTGGCTCTGGCTCTTCAACTTTATCCTTAGCTGCTGCTGACAAATGAATTGTCTTGAAACTGTATAAGTTGTGAATTAGATTGAACAAGTTGTCACATCAATATGAAAGATTTGCAGGGTTTTACAACCTGTAATATGTGATACACACTTGTAGATAGAAGTTATAGCTGAATAACTGCTATCATGTGTTACAGTCACTACTTGTACTCACCACAGGATTCTCTGACCATGTAGTTATATGTTACATCACTGGATACATAAAAGTGAATATTTTGATATACCATATTTGGTAAGAGTATGCTTTGCCTTCCTTCTTTCACATCCAACACTTTTTATAAACTTACAAGTCCTCTCTTTGTTTGGAATGGAGCGTGGTTTCTTCCTCACTCATCACATTGCACACAGTCCATGTTCAACATGTTCAGTCTGCTTTATAATGATTGTATATCACATATACAGAGGGTTGGATGGATGATAGGAACAGCACATTCTAATGCTGAGAAAGCTTTTCTAGTCTGTCAGCTGCTGTATGTGTCAGTCTGTTTAGATTACAAACAACAACAATTGAAGAATAAGTTATTATAATATAAATATAAAAACATTTTTCAATTATAACTGGTTGAGAATTATTATTGAAAAACAGGATAAGGAGTCAACAGCCATACTAGCAGCTTTGTGAGGCTGTATCAAGGCTCAGCAGTGCTTTGAATACAATACTAATGTCTGCATGCTAACAATGACATTTTGACCTGATGATGGAAGATCACTGAAGTGTGGTAATCCATTCAGTACAGATGTTTCCATTATGTGTTGTGTTTCTATTTTTGGTGGTGGTTAAACCTTTGTGTTTATGAGTATATTACTGATTGTGTCTAACCAAAACTTAACCAGCAGTACTTTCTAATCAGTTTAAACAAGTCAGCTGATTGACAAAATATCTATTTAAAGGCATAATCTCCATTTATGACTGTTATTCCAAAACTCGCCCTGTTTTGTAGAAAAGGATCAAACCAAACCATGTACCATTCCAGCCCTAGTGTTCAGAGACAACCCAGCCCCTCCCCATCTCATCCACTCACCTGATGATCCTGGATCTTGCGCCCCACTACACGGAAGGCGTTGTTGCCTGTGTGGTGGTAGATGTGGACTCTGCTGAAGCCCGTGGAGCCGCCTGCTGGGACCCACTTCTTATTGGCATCATCATACACCATGACAGCGGCTCGTGCCTGGCAGATACTCTGTTCACTGAGGAGAGACCAGACACGCATACACAAGATGTCATTTTACATCTAGTTCCTTCAGACAAACAATCTGATCATGTGGTTCACCTGGCTTTTTATCATTTTGTGGGTGTTTCCTATTGGAAGAATTTTCAAAGTTAAGACATTACATTCATAACATCTTTATGAACCGTAATTAAAAAGACAGTCAGTACGACTCCACTACACTAAATAACTCACTGCTTAATTTAATGGAACCACTGATGTCAACTAACCATTCATTTCTTTCTTCCTTCACCGGAGAACACAGAAGAAATACTATTGTGATATTTCATATCTATGTATTAATATAAGTAAAGTACAATATACAAGTAAAGCCTAGTCATGTAACTGCATGTGTCTCTTGTGTAGTTTCATGTGAGATATTGAAAAATAATGATATTTGCTTCATGACTGGCTGCAGTTGGTTTTGGTCACTACATAGAGAGTTTGGTCACTACAGAGAGTTTTGGTCACTACATAGAGAGTTTGGTATTATATCAAAAATGTATTATATCAAAAATGTTTGCCAGCCACAGTGTCTGTCAGTGTCCACATTAGTCCATGAATCAGTCTGTTGTCAACTATTCTGATAAATCGATTGGTTGTTTTCAGTCATTTTTTAAAGAGTCCACATTTTGTGATTCCAGTGCAATATCACAATTTCATGTATACTACTCATTTCAGTTGAAAGTGCAATAAATATATATAAATACATATAAAAATGTATGTACATACATATCTACATACATACACACATATATATATATACACCCCACACAAATACACTGACACACACACACACACGTATATGTATGTACAATAATAAAATCAACTTAGGTACTTAGGTATCACTCAACACCAATTATTACTTTTGTACATAATTACTATTATATTGTATTTTTTAGTACTATTGTATTGTATTGTTTTTGTACTTATTATGTATTGTTCTTTATTCTTTTTATTGATGTTCTTCTATTTTTACTGTTCACTTTGCTGCTGTAAGAATGGACATTTCCCCACCATGGGACTAATGAAGGAATATCTGATCTTAGTTTTTATGTTCTTTAGGTTTCTTGGCCTTTCAGCATCTTGGGACCATATTGGTAATAAGAGTTGTCATTTTCAAAATGTTATTTTATTGATTTTTGGGTTTTGTGTCCCATCTTACTGCTACTTTTATTATGATTTTAACTATTTATTATATCTCTCAGGGAATGCTGTAATGTCTCTCAGCCTGTGAGATTTGATTATTTACTTTATCCCTCTATATGTATTTAATGACTTTTGTGTTATTGTGTAGATGTTCATTATTTTATCATATATTCATGTATCTACATGGCTGGAATGACAATAAAAAACCTTCATCCTTGATAATCCATCAAATCAATCAATCAAACATTTTATAGATCACACAACTAATGGATTGGTTGTGAGTTGAGCGTAGCTATGTGACAAAGAAGTGACAGACTGCACGGAGGGAAGCACTCAATTATTCATCACATGACTACAGCTACTAATACCAGAGAACCAGAGAGATGAGAGCACATCAGCAGGTAGACGTCTCTCTGTGTGTGTGTGTGTGTGTGTGTGTGTGTGTGTGTGTGTGTGTGTGTGTGTATGCTACACCAACAACCTGAATACAAGAAGAGAAGGAGACTAGAGGGGTGACTGAGGGGAGATACGCAACAGAGGTGTAAAAAAACCCTGTTGGCTACGTAGCAGAAGGGGAGGGACTAGTTTTCAAACAGGAAAGTGGGTTAATTTAGCAGCCTGTAATGATTTGTGAATGCTAATACTAGCTTGCTAACTAGCTACTCCTCATTTCCAGTAAGTGTGCAACAGCCCTGTTTGATATGAGACAATGCTAACATGACAGAATTTGCGCACTAAACAAGTACATAGTGTACACAGTGTACTACACTCAGTTATTTGTCCACTGTGTGTACACTTGACATCAAAATAAGGAAAGTTGAATAGATGAATGTCCTCTGGGTGATGATATTTATGAAACACTTCTGAAAACACTGAACTGATTTGTGTTTTGGTGGTTTGTTAAGGCGAGAGTTTCATCTCCCACATTTTTTCCGGCTGGTCTGCAGAATCAGGATCCAGTGCAATTTTGGTAAACAAGTAAATCCATCAAGCACACAGTACGACCACTGTGAAGAAACCACACGGTGGGGAATAAAAAGCTGCAGTACTGTGCTGAGGCTTTGATGTGTCAGCTGTAGTCAGTGTCAGGAAAGTAGTGCAGTAGTTTGGTTCTTGTGCTTGTTCTGTCAGACTCCTCTGGTGGACTCCTGTGAACATCTGATGGCTTATTTGATGCTGTTGCCATGGTTTCAGCTGTGTGACAGTTACACATATTTCACTGTGTCCCCTGTCAAAAGCTAGAGTGTAGAAGTAGAGAGCCTCCACCATGCTGAGAGCTACAACTCATCCATTTCGCTGTCATCTGTCACTTAGGTTTTTGATTGATTTACCTCATTAAAAGGCTATACAATGTCAGTAAGTAGTCAAAAATGCCACTCAAAGACTCCAACTAATACTTTACATTACCCCTTTATATTCTGTAAGCAACAAATCCTCACATCTGAACTTCTGGAACCAGCAACAAATGTGGATTTGTCTTAAAGGAATAGTTTGACATTTTAGGAAATGTATTTACTCACATTCTTGGTGAGCGTTAGATGAGAAGATTGACAGCAGTTTTATGTCTATGTGGTAAATATGATGCTTAAGCCAGCAGCCAGTTAGCTTAGCTTAGCATAAACACTAGAGAGACAGAGAGAGCTGGACTTCCCAAAGGCTGTTAAAGATGTTATAGAATAAAAACAGAAGAAACATGGAAGAAGTGTGTAGGAGTTTCAGAGGTGCTAAGCCAATAGACTGCTGCCTGTATATTCACACTGAACAGAAAGGGGTTGATCTTCTCATCTCTTGGCAAGAAAGCAGAAAACTTAAAAAAAATTTGAATTACTCCTTTAATAAATAGTTCAAATAATCCATCTATTTTAGCAAAACTGTATCCTGAATTCTTCCAAAGATACTGTTATATATGCGACACTGCAGTTTAGAGAGGAAAGCTCTTCATTACACATTCAATCTGTTCCACCCCCGCCTCCCCCACCCCCCGCATCTGCAGTCTGATGGGGGGCTGAGCGTCTCTGATTGCGTGCAGCCAATCAAACAGGGCACTTTAACCAATCAGATCATGAGTGGTAAAAAATAATGAATGCATTGCTGCATGCTTAGCTGATTGTGATGGCTGCGGTTTTATTCTCATACTGTGGAAGAAATGAACGTTGAGGACCACAGCAGAGACCTCCACAAACTCTCACCACAGTGTCAGGAAGTGTAAGAACCTTATATGTGTGCATGTTTCTACACTCTGTGACATACACTGTGCTTTGCATGTGTGTGAATCCCAAACTCTGGAGTGCAGCGAGGAAGAAGAAGAAAAAACAACCTGAGACATGAAGAGAGAAAAATTCCCTTAAAAACACATGAGAGGAGCACAGAGAGGAGCAGAAACAACACACTTGCTTTTTCATTATTGGTCCAATTCACTGCTGGAGAATTGCTTTGACATTCATTTCCCTTACACACACAATGAATACATTATAGAGGAAATACAGTGTACACTAATCTGCCGTTGACATTAATGGCAGCATCATTAACATTCCTTATGTATTGGTGCGTTGTCTCAGGGAATGATGTCAGAGACAAACAGTGAAATGTGGATTTACGCTTGTTAAGTACTTGACTGGTGTAATCCAGTCCTGTTGACCCTCCTCATCTCCTTGTTAACCCTTCTACTGAACACATCAGCCGTTCTCTCTATCCCTCCCTCCCTTTCTCACCACTGAGCCAGCACTGCTTTACTTCCTGCCAACATCTACTGAATGTCAACACAAAGCAGCCTTTCTTTACGTTCTTTCTTTACCTGGGCCTTAGCTCAACAGCTGGGGTATCACAACTAAATTCATCAAATATGGTAAAAAGGGGGAAGTGAGCATCTCACCCTCTGACACATGGTCATCATTGCTGCATTACATCACAGGTTTTCAAAGTGGGAAAAACTTGACCTCCTTCTGTGAGTCACTGCTCTGTCAAGTATGAGCACACAGACATGATAACACATATTTTTAGATTCAGTATCCACTCATAGTTGTCTGAGCAGTCTTGGTGTGATCTTTGACCAATCCATGAGTTTTGATACTCATATTAGGACACTGACTTGATCATGTTTCTGTTCTTATAGAAGAAACATAGCCAATCTAGGACAGTTGTACAGTATGTAGAAATGAACAAGGTTAATACACTCCTGAACAAGCAGATGGTCACACATCACGTCCATTATATCTTCACTGCACTTCCTGTTCAATTTACAGTTCATTTCTAAATGTTAGTGCTCACTTATAGCTCTCAGGTCCTCTACTCAGGGTTTCAAAGTGTACCTCAGACACATTTTAAGACTCTGGGAGACTGTGCCAGTCAGCAGCCCTAAAGCTTTGGAATAGTCTCCAAAAAAGCTTGAGGATCTTGAATACTGAGGAACAATTAAAAAGCACCTAAAACCATGTGTTTAGACCTACATCTGTTCTCTATGTGTCTTTCTTTTTATTTCTCTCCATTTTTATTTGATTGTAGTTGGTTTTATTTATTTTGAATGTGAAGCACTAGAAGCATGGCTACATTGCAAACAGTTCAAGTTGTAGTCATCAGCTAACTCACTGAATGTTATACTTTCTGTTTACATCCACCAATACATTATGGGAACTGTAGTTCTAAAGTTGAGAGTATAATTATTCCCTATATATAGGTCATAAACAAAGAATAACAACAAACAAGGGACAGAATCCATTAATATACAGTATGTGATCAGTAATGCTCAGTATCTTATATTCTTATATTCCTGAAACACTGACATTCTTCATACACTCACATACATGTGTGTGTGTGTGTGTGTGTGTGTGTGTGTGTGTGTGTATGAGTGGATGGTAGTTGGATGATGTTGAAGGAGCCCAGTTGTCTTTGTTTAGTATGAGGAGGGGGCTTCATTACATTATGTCTGATTAACATGAGACAGAAAACTAAAGAAATGCTCCTGTTCAGATAGCTGACTTTATCCAGCACAGCACAGGTAGACACACACCGTGGACGTTACTTGCCTGTTAAAACGTCTCTAATGCAGCAGACAGACAGACAGACAGACAGACAGACAGACAGACAGACAGACAGACAGACAGACAGACAGGAAATATGCAGATCTGACGAGAATAGGAATGGAGAATGGGATATGAGATGAGAATATTTTCATCTCCATTAATGTTAATGAGGCTCTGAGTTAAGAACGCTTCCGACTTCAAAGAGGAACAGTGCAGCTCCGGGGTGCTTCAACGCCATGATGTCACATCCTGTCAAGGGTGGAGGCAGGTTGTGAGTGTTCTACAAAGAGCAACAGAGCAATGAAATGTAAATCCAAAAACAGACTAATAGAGAAATGGGAGATTTATCCTCTGATTGTACTAACTGGCTCCATCACTACTAAGGGTGGAAATTATGACTAATTTCACTGCTGATAGACCAAAGTTATGTAACCAGCCAACCGGCTTGTCTAATAATAGAAACAAACCAAAAAGGGGTGTCTGAAAACTCATTCCTTCTGTCTGCCAAAAACAAGCTGACAAACCCAGTCAATGAATGACCATTTCATATTTATCATGCCAGCTGCACTGTACATAGAGAACTGTGTCTGTATATTCATGAAAAAGTGATCATTTAACACTAAGCTCATGTGTCATAGTAATGCTAATCAATCAATTAGGTTAATTAATGACCTCTCACATAGCTGATCATATAGAATAATGATGATGATGATGGCAGAACAATCAAGCAAGATCTCTAAAGCTATGTAACAAAGAGCTCTATGTTCAGTATAGTACAGGACAGTATAGTACAGTAGACTTGGTAGAGCTAAGGGTTCATGTTTCCACCTATGTTAGATGATACAGTGAGAGTGCACAGCCATGCTAACAACTCTGTTTGATGCTATGAGCTAGTTAGCAGAGAACTAACCAGAAGTTAGCCAGAAGAAAATGAACAGTGCAAAATGGAAGTAGATCAGAGAACAGGAGGGCTACTGAAATATGAGTAAATATAGAAATAATAGCCTCTGCAGTTAGCCACTGTTATTTAATATGTAGACTGGTCTTCAGCAAAATGGATTTATTTATTTTTGTTTACTCAGTTAATTTATGTTAATTTAATCTATTTTCACAGTCATCTTTAATGCCCCTATCCCCAAAAAAGAGACATTACACTACTAATTAACCTCTTAATACACGCCCCTGTTTTTTATGCTGTTAGCCGAAACGGCATGCCCAAGTTGTGAGCAGCACAGATCCCACATAGTTTGAGACTCAGAGATGTGTCTGGTATCATTGGAAAGGAAACACTCTCAGGATTCTTGTAAAAGTGTCTGTGTGATTCTGTGACTTACTGAACAAGAGTGGCAGAGGTTACAATGATGGGGTTGTTTACTCGTCCATAGGTTTGCCTATACAATGACATGTGTACAGACATTCAGGGACCTCTCAGCGGGATATAGACACAATGAGGCCACAGCCACAGGCCTTGGCTTCATGCAGTCCAAATTTGGAGTCAAAAGACCAAAAGATGAATTTTTCAGAGTTATTTTTCAGGTATGTCCATGCGTTTTCCTCAGGTCCTTTTTGGAGACTCCAAATGGACACTTGGTTACCATGGTTACCAAAGCTGTATAACCACAATCAAACACCTATAACTTTACAACCCCTTTGCCTACAATCAAAATCCTGGTCTCTAATGAAAGCTGACACCATATTATTATTATTATATATTATATTATTATATATAACCATATTTTTTTTGTTTGGCCATACCTATCTATCTATCTATCTATCTATCTATCCGTTTATTTTGCTATAAGTCATATGTCAAGTCGAAGAAGAACCAACCGTGTACCAAAATGCCGAGTGCGTAATGATATATGGTTCAACTCTTTTACGCACCGGGCGCACGCCGGTTACGCTTGGAGTTTGTTTATGGACAGCCAAACTTGATAGCTTAGTGTCATACACCGTTGGAAACCTCAGACTATTGGCTAAAAGGTTATCAACTTCATTTCACCAAATATTTCCATAGGCTGGAACAGCTGTCAATCAAAGCCATGTCGTCATTGTCATCGGTCACATGTCCTCATTGGCTTTGGAGACATGTACTGCCTAATCCTAAACACCGATTGGCTTGTGTGTGGTGTCGTCAGAAGCAGAAGAGGCTCACGGTCGTAAACATCTAGTCACGTGTACTCTGAGATGGACGTGCAGGTCAGGAAATGACGTAAACGGACCGTATATGGTTTGTTATGTGTGTTATCACGTTATATGTTGGACTAAATACATGTTGACATATTGAGGAAAGTATTTCGGTTTTATGGAAACGGATTTCATATTTCACAAGAATGGATATTTGGCGAGCTGTACAGAAAGTCCTGAGTCATAAGATGATCGTTGTGGATAAAGGGAAGACTTTGAAGGCATTATAGCTTTTCTCACTTAGCTGAGTGGCTAGCCGAGCTAACTGCTAATACTATTACGGCTGTGAGCAACCATATAAGTCGTGAGTGGTCTTGAATGAATCAGGGCAATCTAAGCTTTCTAACAGTGTACGGCATGAATATATATGTTTAAGCGTTGGTGTTTAAAACATTCAGAAGAACGTGTGGCTACCTCCTAACATCCGTCCCGTCCCGTGGACGGAACAGCGTGCGTTAAGAGGTTAAAACTCTTTTCTTTGTGAAAGCTTTTGCATTGCTCTATGCATTGTTTTTACAACTTTTAAATGACCTTATTCTTTTACTGTTTAACTTTTTTATTTTATCATTTTACTATTGTATTCATCATGAACTATTTGTCTGTGTATTTACCTCTGTGCTACTTACTCATATACTCATTTTTATCTGCCCTGTTTGGTTTTATTTCTTTTATAATGCACTCTGTAAAATTGTTAAAAAAGTGCTATATAAACAAAGTTTGTTATTATTATCATTATTATTATTATTATTATCACATAAGGAACAGTACAGCTGACCTGATGACAGATGACAGGGCCATATATCTACATTTAGACTTTTGAAGTACTTATGAAGGTCTGTGTAATCTAATGTAATCCAGTACAAATCTGCCATGAATTCTATTTGAATAAACTTTATACATTGTCAGCTTGTGTTGACATTGTTAAAAAGGCGATAATTCTACTTTATGATGTGGGTGAAAAGTGTTCCTAATATTTTGAGTGGACAAAATATTAGGAAGGCTTTTTAATATAATGCATTCCAGTACTATGACCTCAATAATAAACATAAAGGAGAGTGAGCACCTTTCTGTCAGTGTCAACAAAAACTGTAAATGAATAGGTTTCATGACACTGGACTTTATGTCAGATCTGTTGTATTGAATTACATTAAATTGCACAGCTGTTCCCAATAAAGTGCTCAGTGGGTGTATATGTGTCTCTCTTGGCCACATCACAGATATGCTGGGAACCCCTCCTGGTTTTCCTAGGCTACATGCAATCACAGGTTGGCTTTCCTCCACTACACGGGGGTGACCATAATGTAACTTCAGCAGTTCACGTTCAACAACTGCAGTTTCTCTAACAGCGATCTGGAAAAACTCACACAAACACCAGGATACAAGACAAACATTTACTATCTTCATAGGCTTTTCACTCATGCTGCTTCCCAAGCCATACAGATCAATGCTGTCATACACACACACACACACACACACACACACACACAGAGACCTGTCAGTGATTGCACAGATCGGGGATCACAGAAACTCGATGTTTCTTGTGTATGATTGCGTGAGTTATAATGACAGTGTAGCCTAAGCACACAGTAGACTCAAGCTGTTTTCATAGGCTCATTTCTTCTGCTTGGAGATGGATACATTTACATCAACCTACTTATAGGTTATATAAAACATTCTTTACATTGCAGACTGAAGACCACATGCAGAGATTTGCTCTATTGTAAAGTCATTGAGTTCTGAAGACACGACCAGCAAACTAAAACCGACCACATCAAGCAAGCTTTCTACAGTCGCTCATGTTGCAGCTACAGCGCATTCCCTTCTCAAAGCTAATCTTTGTGAAAGCTCCTTCTTTTATTCTTGACACGCAACTGTTTACAACATTCATTAATCACCCAGTTATGAGGGGTAATTTGACTCTCGGAGGGGGGGGGGGGGGGTTTGGCTTCCTCTCACAGTTTCCTATGTAATCACAGAGACAGTACACTGTTCAGCTGCTCAGACTCACTCAATCAGCTGTGTTCTATTATGGCAGGAATCTCTCTTTCACCTCTTCCATTTCCTGTGTTTGACTCAAGATGGACCAATTACGAAAAGGTATATATCCCTGCCACATACACACACACACATACACATATATATAGACGCTATATTTGGTCTTTTGCCTGTGATTACAATTCATTACTAAACTGATTCCTTCTTTATTTCCTCTTTCTGTCTGCTTCTCTGTCTCCATCTATCTCTAAATCAACTTACATTCTCCTGTTTGCACCTTTCAGCTTTAAGCCATTCCACAATAAAGCCACTCTCTGCTCTGAAAGACCAGAGTCAGCTCTTTCCAAGCTGGGGGAGGATGATAAATCCTATGAAGCTGAAACAAAACATGCAAGCAGCAACCATATAAATGTTAGATAAGTCTATTGGGTGTGGAATCCAAGAGAAGAGTCTACGAAAGTGGACGAGAGGGGGAAAGAAAGAAAGACAGAGAGGTGTAGTGGGACCTGAAGGGTTGTTAGGGAGGAGCACAGCTAGGTTTGGATGGAAAGAAGGAGCTTAAGGATGGAGGAGTTCTGGGGAGCATCCCGACCACATCCGCATCATTTCTCTTTTTCACTCTTACTAGCCCAATGTCCACTTTCTATGACCTCTCACTTCTTTCCTCAAAACGTTTTTCCCTCTCTGTCCCTTCCCCTCTCTCCCATTAATCAGCCATCACTTATGGCGTGGTGCGGAGTATGCAGCATGCTTCCAGCCCATATGGAAGCGATCAGGAGCAGGCAGGGAGGAACAGCAGAGGCCCCACAGACAAGAGAAAGTCCCTGTTAACCCGCTGCCTGCAGATATGCTAACCAGTGTTTGTGTGCTCCAGGGATCGTCATGTTTTAATGCTTTCTGAAAAAATATCTTAACGTCTTCATTTCAGTTCCTCGCCACAATTTACAAGAATCAATGTTTTGAAAATGAAATGAAATTGACCATTTGCTAGACCCAAATCATTGCTTAGCAACAGTATTTAGGCATAACAGGACCGTCAGTGTCTGGATCTCTCCACATGTTGGAACAGTGTGCATGAAAAGACTGACAATGATTATTTATCATGACTATTGTAAGTGATTTTAGTGATTTTAAGATATATTTAAGATAATTAGGATTCTGCTAAGGAATGCTGCTGAACTGAGTTTCATTGTATTGTTTTATCAGTACAATGACAATAAAGTATCTATTCTATTCTATTGTGGAGCTGAACTAGTGATGCTCTGTATATTACCAGTTTGGAGTGTGGTGTCTTTTCTTTAACCTGTCCAAAGCAATAATACAAAGGAAAGATGTAAGGAATGAGTTCACTTATCTGCTCTAAGCAGGAAGCACTGGACTGACTAGCTCACTGCCTTCAGTAGTAAACCTGTTAGCTCACAACTGTGTCTAGCTGTGACAGCTATCAGAGTGTAGCACTATGTCACTCACAAATCACAATTTTCTATTAGTAGACTGTACTTACTCATGTAGCCGTAGCACTCTTACTGGAAATGAGGATTAGCTAGTTAGCCAACTAGCTGTAGCAAGCTAGAGTTAGTAAGCTAGCATTAGCATTTGTGTCATTGTTTGTGGTACTAAATCATTACAGACTGATAAATTAACCCAATAAACCTGCTGATAGCTTATATATGACAACAGTATAGTGGTGTTTAGTGTATGTAAACACATGTATAATGTGTTTGCATAATGTAGTTACAATGTCCTCAGCTGCCAACATGGCGACCATTGAGGGTGAGAAGTGTTCATAGTTCCACACTCAAACATCTGGGTATTCACAGTGCTGCATGTTTCCATACTTCTCAGAGTGAACGCACACTCAAAATATGAAGTGTAAGTACAGAAGTACAGAAGTATGAGAGTTGAGACACAGCGTAGGTCATGTCTTATGTTACATATTTCCTCATCATACTTAAAACATTAGGAGTAAAGCCTGAACGATATATCTGTCAACCGATATTATTGGCCGATATGGACCTATCACTACCTATCAGTATCGGTGAATATGTTGTCCAATATGTGCCAATATTTAAAAAAAGCTGCTTTGGAACAAGCACCTTAAGCTTCAGTCTGTTAATACAATACTTTATATTTAGCCATTGAGTGCACAAAGACACTACCTGATTAAATTAAAGATTAGATTAAAAAATTAATATTTAACACACCTTCACGAGGGTTCACATTTTCAAATGAATGAACATGAACGCTAGAGATGATAACCTGCTTCTGTCTGAAAATCAACTACTGTTCCTGTGGTATATCTGCTACTGTTATCATGACAAACCTTATGTGTACATGACAAAGTGCATCTGCTACAGTCACACACACGTCTCAGCACACAGAGGGAACACACACACAAACACACACACACACACACGTTTGTGCAGACTCCACTGTCAGACACAAGTGACATTGCACCACACATAAAAACACAGGCAGGCTTTCAGGAGAAAAGAGCATTCATTCTCACTACCTGACTTACTTTTCTTTATTTAGCAAACACAAATCAATCCCCTTTCTCACACAAACACACACAGAGTACACTTAAACTCCTAAACTTTCACCGTTTCCTCTTAAATCCTCCACCACACAGAACATTCTGGATTCTCATCACTGCCAATGAACAAACACAGAGGAGGGAAGAGGAGGGGGGAAGAGGAGGGGGAATTAATTCAATTCAGAATACTTTATTCGTCCCTCAGGGGCAATTTGATGCGAGTTTGCGCGTGCACACACACACACACACACACAATATAATAATCTAAAAATATGACAGTGTTGCAGACTGCAGTGTGAACTTTTCTGTGGGACAGTTCAAGATCACACAATGTGAACATGTTTACATGTGTTACGGTCAGATGTAATGACTGTGAAGGCCATAATATAATATAATATAATATAATATATAATAAGATTCACATCATTTTCATATCAAACCACTCACTCACTTACCCTTGTTCTGTTTCACTATATTTTTCTTTTAGTTTGTCAAATGATAGTTTTGTAAAACTTGAAATATTACCAGTGTGGAGCTGCTATTACAGATATTCATAGCTACATTTTAATTTAAATTATAGTTGAAAAGGTTCAAAATCTTAGTTTGAAACTTTCAAATCAAGATTTTGGTCTTGTTTTAGCTGAACTGAAGTAAAGGACTCATTCTAAATCTGATTCATTTATCTAGAATGATTAACACTGTGTAGGTTTTTAATCTATAGTATGAGACAACAAGCGGAAACTGATCAACAGTCCCACACTCCTACTATCTCCCTCCCTTTCCAACCATGCTGGCTTTATATAGGAACTGTACACAGAGCTGTCACCACGGCAACACAGCTGCGCATGGACAGAGTACACTGACTAAAAACAGAGAAAGAGAGAGAGAGAGTGTATGTGTGTGTAAAAGAGATGTACAGATGTGTACAGGTGGCACACATGTACCCGTTCATCATTCATTCATCAACACCTGTGTCTATGTGGAGGTTACCTACTGTCAACTTTGCTGACACATACACACATACATGAGATGGTGGAGCCATGAGAAAATACCCCTGTGCTCACAAATATGAGTCATCCACTCTGGTAGGAGAGAAAGAGACGGAGCAGTAGAGGACCCAAGTGTGGCATGATAGCCATAAAAACACCTGAGCTGTGAAAAAAGAAGCCATCACTGCTAGTAATATATATATATATATATAGCCATG